>NC_134359.1:19128274-19193274 GCF_048569485.1 Anomaloglossus baeobatrachus
AAAGAGATGAGAGAGAAAAAAAGGGGGGTAAGAGGGAAAGAAAAAAAGGAGGAAAAGAAAAGATGGAAGAGGAGAGGAGGAAAAAGGATAGAAATGAAATACAAAGACAAAGGAGAAAAGAACATATTACCATCTGATATGGGATGATACCCCAGTAATATATAAACATGGGAAAGGAATTGCAGACTACCTGGAATAGTGCATAGGGACCAGGAGTGGAGAACCACAGTGCGGTCACACTCGTCAGTGTTTAATGGAAAACATTGTTAGCTTAAATGACTGCCTGGCTGTATGAGGAATCAGAGAGAGAGTGTTGAAAAAGACACTCCAAGTTACTCAGAACAGACATCCATCATAGAGAATAGATCTATACCTGAGACTCCACTGGTATTTTGTCTGGATAGGGGTCCTAGAGGTACTCAGTGGTGGGAGTCCAGGTAACTAGTGTGGTCGTAAATGGAGGAAAAAAGGGGGGGATCGTTCATTAAAAGGTAATATCCCAGAAAGTGTGTCCATCGTCAAAATGGGCCACTTACCATGTGCCTGTGTGATGTAGGGGTGAACCGCACCGTCCTATGGGTATTGGACCCTGGCCGAAAGTGATCTATTTATCAGAAGCGACATCGTAACGTCACTTCCGGTTTCGGAGCTGTCAATTAACATTGAGGCCGGAAGTGTAGAGCTAATGCGCAATGCGCAGAGGCGAAAATACACTGGCCCGGTTGTTTATACATAGTGGTTGCCTAGCGATGCGCGTCATACCAATGGGTGGAGCGTAAGTGAGAGTGATGACGCGCTCATGTGCTTGTGAGGGCGTGCTTCCAGGGCACACAGTGATATCAGCCAAAATAGACCACAGATTCACAGTAACAAGAGGTATAACTATAGTGGATGTCAATCATCAGTTTAACATACTGTTAACTCATAAATGTATATTGTTTAGGGTATTTCATGTTCCTAATTTTATCCTTCTTCTACCCCTTTACAGAATTAACATCTCCAGTGGTGGTGGGGTATCTCATGTACGATCCTGGGACACCATTAGCCCCTTCACTCGTCCCCTGCACCTACGTCCTGTCTCCATCCGAGACCATCCAACCCTGGATCACTTGTGTGCCCTGGAAGCACGCCCTCACAAGCACATGAGCGCGTCATCACTCTCACTTACGCTCCACCCATTGGTATGACGCGCATCGCTAGGCAACCACTATGTATAAACAACCGGCCAGTGTATTTTCGCCTCTGCGCATGCGCACTAGCTCACTTCCGGCCTCAATGTTAATTGACAGCTCCGAAACCGGAAGTGACGTTACGATGTCGCTTCTGATAAATAGATCACTTTCGGCCAGGGTCCAATACCCATAGGACGTGCGGTTCACCCCTAACATCACACAGGCACATGGTAAGTGGCCCATTTTGACGATGGGGGACACACTTTCTGGGATATTACCTTTTAATGAACGATCCCCCCTTTTTTTCCTCCATTTACGACCACACTAGTTACCTGGACTCCCACCACTTGTACCTCTAGGACCCCTATCCAGACAAAAATACCAGTGGAGTCTCAGGTATAGATCTATTCTCTATGATGGATGTCTGTTCTGTGTAACTTGGAGTGTCTTTTTCAACACTCTCTCTCTGATTCCTCATACAGCCAGGCAGGGTCATTTAAGCTAACAATGTTTTCCATTAAACACTGACGAGTGTGACCGCACTGTGGTTCTCCACTCCTGGTCCCTATGCACTATTCCAGGTAGTCTGCAATTCCTTTCCCATGTTTATATATTACTGGGGTATCATCCCATATCAGATGGTAATATGTTCTTTTCTCCTTTGTCTTTGTATTTCATTTCTATCCTTTTTCTCCTCTCCTCTTCCATCTTTCTTTTCTCCTTTTTTCTTTCCCTCTTACCCCCCCTTTTTTTCTCTCTCTCTCTTTTCTCTCTCTTTCTTGCTCTCTCCCTCTCTCTTTCCCTCTCTCTCTCCTCCCCTCTCTCTCCTCCCCTCTCTCTCTCTCTCTCACTCTCTCTCTCTCTCTTGCTCTCTCGCTCTCTTGCCCTCTTGCTCTCTTGCTCTCTTGCTCTCTTGCTCGTTGCTCAGCTTGCTCGCTTGCTCTCTTGCTCTCTTGCTCTCTTTCTCTTCTTTCCCTCTTGCTCTCTTTCTCTTTCTTTCCCCTTTTTTCTCTCTCTTTCTCTTTTTTTCTCTTTTTTTTCTCTCTCTTTCTCTCTCTTTTTTTCTCTCTCTTTCTCTCTTTTTTTTCTCTCTCTTTCTCTTTTTTTCTCTTTTTTTCTCTCTCTTTCTCTCTCTTTTTTTCTCTCTCTTTCTCTCTTTTTTTTCTCTCTCTTCTCTTTCTTTTTCTCTTTCTCTCTCTCTTTCTCTCTCTTTCTCTCTCTCTTTTTTTCTCTCTCTCTCTCTCTTCTCTCTCTTTCTCTCTCTTTCTCTCTCTCTTTTCTCTCTCTTCTTTCTCTCTCTTTCTCTCTCTCTTTCTCTCTCTTTCTCTCTCTCTTTTTTTCTCTCTCTTTCTCTCTCTTTCTCTCTCTTTCTCTCTCTTTCTCTCTCTTTCTCTCTCTTTCTCTCTCTTTCTCTCTCTTTCTCTCTCTTTCTCTCTTTTTCTCTCTTTTTTTTCTCTCTTTTTTTCTCTCTCTTTCTCTCTCTCTTTCTCTCTCTTTCTCTCTCTCTTTCTCTCTCTTTTTCTCTCTCTTTTTCTCTCTCTTTCTCTCTCTCTTTCTCTCTCTCTTTCTCTCTCTTTCTCTCTCTTTCTCTCTCTTCTCCTCTCTTTCCCTCTCTTTCCCTCTCTTTCCCCTCTCTTTCTCTCTCTTTCTCTCTCTCTTTTTCTCTCTCTCTTCTTTTTCTCCTCTTTCTCACCTTTTTAGTCATCAATAGAGATCACCATATCTAAACAGACCACTCTAGACGTCTGACCACGTCATAGACCAATCTACATACTATGGAACACTGAGGTAATCTATGATCCCTTGTCATCCATTGTGATAACTCTAACATAATGTACATATATTAGGATACATTTCATCTACTACAGGTGGTGGCTCTTAGATAATCCAGACCCTTTGCGTACGATTGGGTATCATTATACCATTGATTCAACACAAGGTTTGAGACCCAATATGCCTTGATAACAGGTAATAATTGCACATTGAACCTTATATAGTCTTGATTTCCTTTTAATCTAATGACGTATTATCTTTTCCCAGCACTATCCGACATCGTCTACGCATAGTGTATCCTGACAGTGATTACCCCTGTATCCCATAATCCTTACTGCATTTCAGCATTGGTATGACCATAGAATAAACTCTCCAGTAGTCTAGTAGTTTACTTCTACATCACCTATTCAAGAAGATGACTATTCTTATTATACCATAGGTCTAACGATAGTGTCCTATGCATGTTCATCCACTTCCAGTCCTTTCATCCTTGAGGTGAGCCTCTTTACCATGTGTGTCATATAGTATTCACGCTACACGAATGTGCACATGCCACGGTAGATACTTGGTAACATCCACCGGTAGTTGGCCACAATATGCTCTAATAACCCTAACCCCCCCCCCCCCCTTTTTTTTCAGTCTTTTTCTATCTCATTCATGATTATTGACGTTCACATATTCACTTACTGTGCCCATGATTCTGTGTTTTGTCTCTCAAATATGTTCTCTATGTTATCCCAACATACCTATAGTGAAACTTTTATTTGTTCCATTATTCTATACTGATGGATGTCCTGTATTTTTGTTTTGTTTTGTTTTATTGTATATATTGTCATCAGCCCGTCCGACCTGAAGAAGGCCAGATAGGCCGAAACGTTGAGATTGGCGGACTATTGTACAGCACTTTTTTGATACACGTTTTTCACCACAAAATAAAAAGAAAAGGATTTTGATATCAGTTACATGTCTCCGACTTTCTGTGTCTCTAAGGGTGATAGTGAGTGTGCCGGAGTTTCCATTATTTGACTTATTTTTCTTCCAGAGCACCCACGAGAGGTGATGCGAGGTTTCTTTGTAATACTGTGTGGGGATATACTGTGTGGAGGGATATACTGTGTGGGGGCATCATACTGTGTGGAGGGATTATACTGTGTGGGGGCATCATACTGTGTGGGGGCATCATACTGTGTGGAGGGATTATACTGTGTGGGGGCATCATACTGTGTGGGGGCACCATACTGTGTGGAGGGATTATACTGTGTGGGGGCATCATACTGTGTGGAGGGATCTATACTGTGTGGAGGGATTATACTGTGTGGGGGCAGCATACTGTGTGGAGGGATTATACTGTGTGGAGGGATTATACTGTGTGGAGGGATTATACTGTGTGGAGGGATTATACTGTGTGGGGGCAGCATACTGTGTGGAGGGATTATACTGTGTGGAGGGATTATACTGTGTGGGGGCAGCATACTGTGTGGAGGGATTATACTGTTGTGGGGGCACCATACTGTGTGGAGGGATTATACTGTGTGGGAGCACCATACTGTGTGGAGGGATTATACTGTGTGGGGGCATCATACTGTGTGGAGGGATTATACTGTGTGGGAGGCATCATACTGTGTGGGGCATCATACTGTGTGGAGGGATTATACTGTGTGGGGGCATCATACTGTGTGGAGGGATTATACTGTGTGGAGGGATTATACTGTGTGGGGGCACCATACTGTGTGGAGGGATTATACTGTGTGGAGGGATTATACTGTGTGGGGGCATCATACTGTGTGGAGGATTATACTGTGTGGGGGCATCATACTGTGTGGAGGGATTATACTGTGTGGGGGCATCATACTGTGAGGGGGCATCATACTGTGTGGGGGGCATCATACTCTGTGGGGGCATCATACTGTGTGGAGGGATTATACTGTGTGGGGGCATCATACTGTGTGGAGGGATTATACTGTGTGGAGGCATCATACTGTGTGGAGGGATTATACTGTGTGGGGGCATAATACTGTGTGGGGGCATCATACTGTGTGGAGAGATTATACTGTGTGGGGGCATCATACTGTGTGGGGGCATCATACTGTGTGGAGGGATTATACTGTGTGGGGGCATCATACTGTGTGGGGGCACCATACTGTGTGGAGGGGATTATACTGTGTGGGGGCATCATACTGTGTGGAGGGATTATACTGTGTGGGGGCATCATACTGCGTGGAGGGATTATACTGTGTGGGGGCATCATACTGTGTGGGGGCATCATACTGTGTGGAGGGATTATACTGTGTGGGGGCATCATACTGTGTGGAGGGATTATACTGTGTGGAGGGATTATACTGTGTGGAGGCATCATACTGTGTGGAGGGATTATACTGTGTGGGGGCATCATACTGTGTGGGGGCATCATACTGTGTGGAGGGATTATACTGTGTGGGGGCATCATACTGTGTGGAGGGATATATACTGTGTGGAGGCATCATACTGTGTGGAGGGATTATACTGTGTGGGGGCATAATACTGTGTGGGGGGCATCATACTGTGTGGAGGGATTATACTGTGTGGGGGGCATCATACTGTGTGGAGGGATTATACTGTGTGGGGGCATCATACTGTGTGGGGGCATCATACTGTGTGGAGGGATTATACTGTGTGGGGGCATCATACTGTGTGGGGGCACCATACTGTGTGGAGGGATTATACTGTGTGGGGGCATCATACTGTGTGGAGGGATTATACTGTGTGGGGGCATCATACTGCGTGGAGGGATTATACTGTGTGGGGGCATCATACTGTGTGGGGGCATCATACTGTGTGGAGGGATTATACTGTGTGGGGGGCATCATACTGTGTGGAGGGATTATGCTGTGTGGAGGGATTATACTGTGTGGAGGCATCATACTGTGTGGAGGGATTATACTGTGTGGGGGCATCATACTGTGTGGGGGCATCATACTGTGTGGAGGGATTATACTGTGTGGGGGCATCATACTGTGTGGAGGGATTATACTGTGTGGGGGCATCATACTGTGTGGGGGCATCATACTGTGTGGGGGCATCATACTGTGTGGAGGGATTATACTGTGGGGGCATCATACTGTGTTGGGGCATCATACTGTGTGGAGGGATTATACTGTGTGGGGGCATCATACTGTGTGGGGGCATCATACTGTGTGGGGGCATTATACTGTGTGGGGGCATCATACTGTGGGGGACACTGTGGGGGCATCATACTTTGTGGGGTCATTATACTGTGTGGGGGGCATCATACTTTGTGGGTCATTATACTGGGTGGGGGCATCATACTGTGTGGGACACTGTGAGGGCATCATACTGTGTGGGGTCATTATACTGTGTGGGGGCATCATACTTTGTGGGGTCATTATACTGTGTGGGGGCATCATACTGTGTGGGGGCATCATACTGTGTGGAGGGATTATACTGTGTGGGGGCATCATACTGTGTGTGGGGGCATCATACTGTGTGGGGGCATCATACTGTGTGGGGGCATCATACTGTGTGGAGGGATTATACTGTGTGGGGGCATCATACTGTGTGGGGGAAGTATACTGTGTTGGGGCATACTGTGGGAGGGATTATACTGTGTGGGGGCATCATACTGTGTGGGGGCATCATACTGGTGGGGTCATATACTGTGTGGGGGCATCATACTTTGTGGGGTCATTATACTGTGTGGGGCATCATACTGTGTGGGGGCATCATACTGTGTGGAGGCATCATACTGTGTGGGGGCATCATACTGTGGGGGACACTGTGGGGGCATCATACTGTGTGGGGGCCTTATACTTTGTGGGGTCATTATACTGTGTGGGGGCATCATACTTTGTGGGGTCATTATACTGGGTGGGGGCATCATACTGTGTGGGACACTGTGGGGGCATCATACTGTGTGGGGTCATTATACTGTGTGGGGGCATCATACTTTGTGGGGTCATTATACTGTGTTGGGGCATCATACTTTGTGGGGTCATTATACTGTGTGGGGGCATCATACTGTGTGGGACACTGTGGGGGTATCATACTGTGTGGGGTCATTATACTGTGTGGGGGCATCATACTTTGTGTGGGACACTGTGGGGGTATCATACTTTGTGGGGGCCTCATACTTTGTGGGGTCATTATACTGTATGGGAGGCACTGTAGGAGCATCATACTGTGTGGGAGGCACTGTAGGGGCATCATACTGTGTGGGATCATCATACTTTGTGGGGGGCACTGTAGGGGCATCTTACTTTGTGGGGGTCACTGTGGGGGCATCATACTGTGTGGGGGCATCATACTTTATGAGGGCATTATACTGTGTTAGGGGATCATAATGTGGGGGCATTATACTCTGTTGGGGGCATTGTGGGGGCATCATACTTTGTAAGGGGCACTGTGGAGGCATTATACTTTGTGGGGTGGCACTGTGGAGGCATTATACTTTGTGGGGTGGCACTGTGGGGGCATTATACTCTGTTGGGGGCAGTGTGGGGGCATCATACTTTGTAAGGGGCACTGTGGGGGCATTATACTGTGTGGGGGGATCATACTGTGGGGGTCCTCATACTTTGTAAGGGGCACTGTGGAGGCGTTATACTTTGTGGGGTGGCACTGTGGAGGCATTATACTTTGTGGGGGGCACTGTGGAGGAATTATACTGTGTGGGGCATTATACCGTGAGGGGTGCACTGTGGGGGTATCATACTGTATGGGGGCATCATACTTTGTGGGGCGCACTGTAGGGGCATTATACTGTTTGACGGACACTGTGGGGGCATCATACTGTGTGGGGGCATTATACTGTGAGGGGTGCACTGTGGGGGTATCATACTGTATGGGGGCATCATACTTTGTGGGGCGCACTGTGGGGGCATTATACTGTTTGGCGGACACTGTGGGGGCATCATACTGTGTGGGGGCATTATACTGTGAGTGGTGCACTGTGGGGGCATCATACTGTATGGTGACATCATACTTTGTGGGGGGCACTGTGGGGGCATCATACTGTATGGTGACATCATACTTTGTGGGGGGCACTGTGGGGGCATCATACTGTATGGGGGCATCATACTTTGTGGGGGGCACTGTGAATATGTCATACTGTGTGGTGGCACTATGGGTACATTATACTGTGTGGGGGCATCATATTATTTGGGGGGCACTTTGGGTGCAGGAATCATACTGTGTGGGGGACATTGTGGATACATCATACTGTGTGGGGGTATCGTACTGTATGGGGGGGCTGCGTGGATACCAAATACTGTGTGGGACCACCATAGTGTGTGGGGGGCTCCGTGGGGGCAGATAGATATAGCCTGGATACATTTCCATATGAATAGATATTTGGGGGTTCGTCTCCGTTACATCCGGGTGATGACGGCTCTTGACACTTTGTCTCCTCCGCACAGAGCAGTGTCCCGCTGTGTGATCCTGGAGACGCCATTACTTCACTCTGAGGGATAAACAGCTGTCACCGCTGCCCGGGCGCCTCCGGCGGCAGCACCTCCTCATATGGACATGCCGGGTATATATAGCGCCTGACTCAGGGTGGGGATATGGACTGTGTCAGGTCCTGTGTAGCGGGAGGAATGTCTCCGCAGTCTGCGCTGCTTCCCTTCATTCACAGTATTGCTGTGTACTCACCGCACATCACTGTATAACCTCCACCGCAGACAAATCCCCGGCTCCTCGTCTTCAGGGTCTTCCTTTCTCTATTAGAGCTCGTAGTAACTTATTCCCACTCCTTTATACTTTATCTCCATATTATACAGGCAAAGCTAATATTTCTGTCATATTCCTGGTGGTTTTGCATCGAGTCTATGGTAGTTATGGGTCAATAATAACCTTTCTGTAGGTATAAAGTAGTTTAATGGTTAACACACTATATAATGTCACACTATAATGACGGTGTATGGATGACGTACCATTGCTGACTATGATATAGCGTAATACTGGTTGTGCAGAAAAGTGTATTGTACCAATGTGAGAAAAATATTGTAGATTTATCAAAGTCTCAATTACAAAGCAATAGAGGGACTTAATATTTCTGTCTTCAGCCACCACTAGGGGGAGCGCTCTCTATATAGAGATACATGATAAGATCCTGTCTGCAGTCACCACTAGGGGGAGCTCCCTGTATACAGAGATACAGGATAAGATCCTGTCTGCAGCCACCACTAGGGGGAGCGCCCTGTATACAGAGATACATGATAATATCCTGTCTGCAGCCACCACTAGAGGGAGCTCCCTGTATACAGAGATACATGAGAAGATCCTGTCTGCAGTCACCACTAGGGGGAGCTCCCTGTATACAGAGATACATGATAAGATCCTGTCTGCAGCCACCACTAGGGGGAGCTCCCTGTATACAGAGATACATGATAAGATCCTGTCTGCAGTCACCACTAGGGGAAGCTCCCTGTATACAGAGATACATGATAAGATCCTGTCTGCAGTCACCACTAGGGGAAGCTCCCTGTATACAGAGATACATGATAAGTTCCTGTCTGCAGCCACCACTAGGGGGAGCGCCCTGTATACAGAGATACATGATAAGATTCTGTCTGCAGCCACCACTAGGGGAGCTCCATGTATACAGAGATACATGATAAGATTCTGTCTGCAGCCACCACTAGGGGGAGCTCCCTGTATACAGAGATACATGATAAGATTCTGTCTGCAGCCACCACTAGGGGGAGCTCCCTGTATACAGAGATACATGATAAGATCCTGTCTGCAGCCTCCACTAGGGGGAGCTCCCTGTATACAGAGATACATGATAAGACCCTGTCTGCAGCCACCACTAGGGGGAGCTCCCTGTATACAGAGATACATGATAAGATCCTGTCTGCAGTCACCACTAGGGGGAGCTTCCTGTATACAGAGATACATGATAAGATCCTGTCTGCAGCCACCACTAGGGGGAGCTCCCTGTATACAGAGATACATGATAAGATCTTGTCTGCAGCCACCACTAGGGGGAGCTCCCTGTATACAGAGATACATGATAAGATTCTGTCTGCAGCCACCACTAGGGGGAGCTCCCTGTATACAGAGATACATGATAAGATCCTGTCTGCAGTCACCACTAGGGAGAGCTCCCTGTATATAGAGATACATGATAAGATCCTGTCTGCAGCCACCACTAGAGGGAGCTCCCTGTATACAGAGATACATGATAAGATCCTGTCTGCAGCCACCACTAGGGGGAGCTCCCTGTATATAGAGATACATGATAATATCCTGTCTGCAGTCACCACTAGAGGGAGCTCCCTGTATACAGAGATACATGATAAGATCCTGTCTGCAGCCACCACTAGGGGGAGCTCCCTGTATATAGAGGTACATGATAATATCCTGTCTACAGCCACCACTAGGGGGAGCTCCCTGTATACAGAGATACATGATAGGATCCTGTCTGCAGTCACCACTAGTGGGAGCTCCCTGTATACAGAGATACATGATAAGATCCTGTCTACAGCCACCACTAGGGGGAGCTCCCTGTATACAGAGATACATGATAAGATCCTGTCTGCAGCCACCACTAGGGGGAGCTCCCTGTATACAGAGATACATGATAAGATCCTGTCTGCAGCCACCACTAGGGGGAGCTCCCTGTATACAGAGATACATGATAAGATCCTGTCTGCAGCCACCACTAGGGGGAGCTCCCTGTATACAGAGATACATGATAAGATTCTGTCTGCAGCCACCACTAGGGGGAGCTCCCTGTATACAGAGATACATGATAAGATCCTGTCTGCAGCCACCACTAGGGGGAGCTCCCTGTATACAGAGATACATGATAAGATCCTGTCTGCAGCCACCACTAGGGGGAGCTCCCTGTATACAGAGATACATGATAAGATCCTGTCTGCAGCCACCACTAGGGGGAGCTCCCTGTATACAGAGATACATGATAAGATCCTGTCTGCAGTCACCACTAGGGGGAGTTCCCTGTATACAGAGATACATGATAAGATCCTGTCTGCAGCCACCACTAGGGGGAGCTCCCTGTATACAGAGATACATGATAAGATCCTGTCTGCAGCCACCACTAGGGGGAGCTCCCTGTATACAGAGATACATGATAAGATCCTGTCTGCAGACACCACTAGGGGGAGCGCTCTCTCTATAGAGATACATGATAAGATTCTGTCTGCAGTCACCACTAGGGGGAGCTCACAGTATACAGAGATACATAAGATTCTGTCTGCAGCCACCACTAGGGGGAGCTCCCTGTATACAGAGATACATGATAAGTTCCTGTCTGCAGTCACCACTAGGGGAAGCTCCCTGTATATAGAGGTACATGATAATATCCTGTCTACAGCCACCACTAGGGGGAGCTCCCTGTATACAGAGATACATGATAGGATCCTGTCTGCAGTCACCACTAGTGGGAGCTCCCTGTATACAGAGATACATGATAAGATCCTGTCTACAGCCACCACTAGGGGGAGCTCCCTGTATACAGAGATACATGATAAGATCCTGTCTGCAGCCACCACTAGGGGGAGCTCCCTGTATACAGAGATACATGATAAGATCCTGTCTGCAGCCACCACTAGGGGGAGCTCCCTGTATACAGAGATACATGATAAGATCCTGTCTGCAGCCACCACTAGGGGGAGCTCCCTGTATACAGAGATACATGATAAGATTCTGTCTGCAGCCACCACTAGGGGGAGCTCCCTGTATACAGAGATACATGATAAGATCCTGTCTGCAGCCACCACTAGGGGGAGCTCCCTGTATACAGAGATACATGATAAGATCCTGTCTGCAGCCACCACTAGGGGGAGCTCCCTGTATACAGAGATACATGATAAGATCCTGTCTGCAGCCACCACTAGGGGGAGCTCCCTGTATACAGAGATACATGATAAGATCCTGTCTGCAGTCACCACTAGGGGGAGTTCCCTGTATACAGAGATACATGATAAGATCCTGTCTGCAGCCACCACTAGGGGGAGCTCCCTGTATACAGAGATACATGATAAGATCCTGTCTGCAGCCACCACTAGGGGGAGCTCCCTGTATACAGAGATACATGATAAGATCCTGTCTGCAGTCACCACTAGGGGGAGTTCCCTGTATACAGAGATACATGATAAGATCCTGTCTGCAGCCACCACTAGGGGGAGCTCCCTGTATACAGAGATACATGATAAGATCCTGTCTGCAGCCACCACTAGGGGGAGCTCCCTGTATACAGAGATACATGATAAGATCCTGTCTGCAGACACCACTAGGGGGAGCGCTCTCTCTATAGAGATACATGATAAGATTCTGTCTGCAGTCACCACTAGGGGGAGCTCACAGTATACAGAGATACATAAGATTCTGTCTGCAGCCACCACTAGGGGGAGCTCCCTGTATACAGAGATACATGATAAGTTCCTGTCTGCAGTCACCACTAGGGGAAGCTCCCTGTATACAGAGATACATGATAAGATACTGTCTGCAGCCACCACTAGGGGGAGCTCCCTGTATACAGAGATACATGATAAGATCCTGTCTGCAGCCACCACTAGGGGGAGCTCCCTGTATACAGAGATACATGATAAGATCCTGTCTGCAGTCACCGCTAGGGGGAGCTCCCTGTATACAGAGATACATGATAAGATTCTGTCTGCAGCCACCACTAGGGGGAGCTCCATGTATACAGAGGTACATGATAAGATCCTAACTGCAGCCACCACTAGGGGGAGCTCCCTGTATACAGAGATACATGATAAGTTCCTGTCTGCAGTCACCACTAGGGGAAGCTCCCTGTATACAGAGATACATGATAAGATTCTGTCTGCAGCCACCACTAGGGGGAGCTCCATGTATACAGAGGTACATGATAAGATCCTAACTGCAGCCACCACTAGGGGGAGCTCCCTGTATACAGAGATACATGATAAGATCCTGTCTGCAGCCACCACTAGGGGGAGCTCCCTGTATACAGAGATACATGATAAGATCCTGTCTGCAGCCACCACTAGGAGGAGCTCCCTGTATACAGAGATACATGATAAGATTCTGTCTGCAGCCACCACTAGGGGGAGCTCCCTGTATACAGAGACACATGATAAGATCCTGTCTGCAACCACCACTAGGGGGAGCTCCCTGTATACAGAGATACATGATAAGATTCTGTCTGCAGCCACCACTAGGGGGAGCTCCATGTATACAGAGATACATGATAAGATTCTGTCTGCAGCCACCACTAGGGGGAGCTCCCTGTATACAGAGATACATGATAAGATTCTATCTGCAGTCACCACTAGGGGGAGCTCCCTGTATATAGAGATACATGATAAGATCCTGTCTGCAGCCACCACTAGGGGGAGCTCCCTGTATACAGAGATACATGATAAGATCCTGTCTGCAGCCACCACTAGGGGGAGCTCCCTGTATACAGAGATACATGATAACATCCTGTCTGCAGTCACCACTAGGGGGAGCTCCCTGTATACAGAGATACATGATAACATCGTGTCTGCAGTCACCACTAGGGGGAGCTCCCTGTATACAGAGATACATGATAAGATTCTGTCTGCAGCCACCACTAGGGGGAGCTCCCTGTATACAGAGATACATGATAAGATTCTGCCTGCAGCCACCACTAGGGGAAGCTCCCTGTATACAGAGATACATGATAAGATCCTGTCTGCAGCCACCACTAGGAGGAGCTCCCTGTATACAGAGATACATGATAAGATCCTGTCTGCAGTCACCACTTGGGGGAGCTCCCTGTATACAGAGATACATGATAAGATTCTGCCTGCAGCCACCACTAGGGGAAGCTCCCTGTATACAGAGATACATGATAAGATCCTGTCTGCAGCCACCACTAGGAGGAGCTCCCTGTATACAGAGATACATGATAAGATCCTGTCTGCAGTCACCACTAGGGGGAGCTCCCTGTATACAGAGATACATGATAAGATTCTGCCTGCAGCCACCACTAGGGGAAGCTCCCTGTATACAGAGATACATGATAAGATCCTGTCTGCAGCCACCACTAGGAGGAACTCCCTGTATACAGAGATACATGATAAGATCCTGTCTGCAGTCACCACTAGGGGGAGCTCCCTGTATACAGAGATACATGATAAGATCCTGTCTGCAGCCACCACTAGGGGGAGCTCCCTGTATACAGAGATACATGATAAGATCCTGTCTGCAGTCACCACTAGGGGGAGCTCCCTGTATACAGAGATACATGATAAGATCCTGTCTGCAGCCACCACTAGGAGGAGCTCCCTGTATACAGAGATACATGATAAGATCCTGTCTGCAGTCACCACTAAGTGGAGCTCCCTGTATACAGAGATACATGATAAGATTCTGCCTGCAGCCACCACTAGGGGGAGCTCCCTGTATACAGAGATACATGATAAGATCCTGTCTGCAGCCACCACTAGGGGGAGCTCCCTGTATACAGAGATACATGATAAGATCCTGTCTGCAGCCACCACTAGGAGGAGCTCCCTGTATACAGAGATACATGATAAGATCCTGTCTGCAGTCACCACTAAGTGGAGCTCCCTGTATACAGAGATACATGATAAGATTCTGCCTGCAGCCACCACTAGGGGGAGCTCTCTGTATACAGAGATACATGATAAGATCCTGTCTGCAGTCACCACTAGGGGGAGCTCCCTGTATACAGAGATACATGATAAGATTCTGTCTGCAGCCACCACTAGGGGGAGCTCCCTGTATACAGAGATACATGATAAGATTCTGCCTGCAGCCACCACTAGGGGAAGCTCCCTGTATACAGAGATACATGATAAGATCCTGTCTGCAGTTACCACTAGGGGGAGATCCCTGTATACAGAGATACATGATAACATCCTGTCTGCAGCCACCACTAGGGGGAGCTCCCTGTATACAGAGATACATGATAAGATCCTGTCTGCAGTCACCGCTAGGGGGAGCTCCCTGTATACAGAGATACATGATAAGATTCTGTCTGCAGCCACCACTAGGGGGAGCTCCATGTATACAGAGGTACATGATAAGATCCTAACTGCAGCCACCACTAGGGGGAGCTCCCTGTATACAGAGATACATGATAAGTTCCTGTCTGCAGTCACCACTAGGGGAAGCTCCCTGTATACAGAGATACATGATAAGATTCTGTCTGCAGCCACCACTAGGGGGAGCTCCATGTATACAGAGGTACATGATAAGATCCTAACTGCAGCCACCACTAGGGGGAGCTCCCTGTATACAGAGATACATGATAAGTTCCTGTCTGCAGCCACCACTAGGGGGAGCTCCCTGTATACAGAGATACATGATAAGATCCTGTCTGCAGCCACCACTAGGGGGAGCTCCCTGTATACAGAGATACATGATAAGATCCTGTCTGCAGCCACCACTAGGGGGAGCTCCCTGTATACAGAGATACATGATAAGATCCTGTCTGCAGCCACCACTAGGAGGAGCTCCCTGTATACAGAGATACATGATAAGATTCTGTCTGCAGCCACCACTAGGGGGAGCTCCCTGTATACAGAGACACATGATAAGATCCTGTCTGCAACCACCACTAGGGGGAGCTCCCTGTATATAGAGATACATGATAAGATCCTGTCTGCAGCCACCACTAGGGGGAGCTCCCTGTATACAGAGATACATGATAAGATCCTGTCTGCAGCCACCACTAGGGGGAGCTCCCTGTATACAGAGATACATGATAACATCCTGTCTGCAGTCACCACTAGGGGGAGCTCCCTGTATACAGAGATACATGATAACATCGTGTCTGCAGTCACCACTAGGGGGAGCTCCCTGTATACAGAGATACATGATAAGATTCTGTCTGCAGCCACCACTAGGGGGAGCTCCCTGTATACAGAGATACATGATAAGATTCTGCCTGCAGCCACCACTAGGGGAAGCTCCCTGTATACAGAGATACATGATAAGATCCTGTCTGCAGCCACCACTAGGAGGAGCTCCCTGTATACAGAGATACATGATAAGATCCTGTCTGCAGTCACCACTTGGGGGAGCTCCCTGTATACAGAGATACATGATAAGATTCTGCCTGCAGCCACCACTAGGGGAAGCTCCCTGTATACAGAGATACATGATAAGATCCTGTCTGCAGCCACCACTAGGAGGAGCTCCCTGTATACAGAGATACATGATAAGATCCTGTCTGCAGTCACCACTAGGGGGAGCTCCCTGTATACAGAGATACATGATAAGATTCTGCCTGCAGCCACCACTAGGGGAAGCTCCCTGTATACAGAGATACATGATAAGATCCTGTCTGCAGCCACCACTAGGAGGAACTCCCTGTATACAGAGATACATGATAAGATCCTGTCTGCAGTCACCACTAGGGGGAGCTCCCTGTATACAGAGATACATGATAAGATCCTGTCTGCAGCCACCACTAGGGGGAGCTCCCTGTATACAGAGATACATGATAAGATCCTGTCTGCAGTCACCACTAGGGGGAGCTCCCTGTATACAGAGATACATGATAAGATCCTGTCTGCAGCCACCACTAGGAGGAGCTCCCTGTATACAGAGATACATGATAAGATCCTGTCTGCAGTCACCACTAAGTGGAGCTCCCTGTATACAGAGATACATGATAAGATTCTGCCTGCAGCCACCACTAGGGGGAGCTCCCTGTATACAGAGATACATGATAAGATCCTGTCTGCAGCCACCACTAGGGGGAGCTCCCTGTATACAGAGATACATGATAAGATCCTGTCTGCAGCCACCACTAGGAGGAGCTCCCTGTATACAGAGATACATGATAAGATCCTGTCTGCAGTCACCACTAAGTGGAGCTCCCTGTATACAGAGATACATGATAAGATTCTGCCTGCAGCCACCACTAGGGGGAGCTCCCTGTATACAGAGATACATGATAAGATCCTGTCTGCAGTCACCACTAGGGGGAGCTCCCTGTATACAGAGATACATGATAAGATTCTGTCTGCAGCCACCACTAGGGGGAGCTCCCTGTATACAGAGATACATGATAAGATTCTGCCTGCAGCCACCACTAGGGGAAGCTCCCTGTATACAGAGATACATGATAAGATCCTGTCTGCAGTTACCACTAGGGGGAGATCCCTGTATACAGAGATACATGATAACATCCTGTCTGCAGCCACCACTAGGGGGAGCTCCCTGTATACAGAGATACATGATAAGATCCTGTCTGCAGTCACCGCTAGGGGGAGCTCCCTGTATACAGAGATACATGATAAGATTCTGTCTGCAGCCACCACTAGGGGGAGCTCCATGTATACAGAGGTACATGATAAGATCCTAACTGCAGCCACCACTAGGGGGAGCTCCCTGTATACAGAGATACATGATAAGTTCCTGTCTGCAGTCACCACTAGGGGAAGCTCCCTGTATACAGAGATACATGATAAGATTCTGTCTGCAGCCACCACTAGGGGGAGCTCCATGTATACAGAGGTACATGATAAGATCCTAACTGCAGCCACCACTAGGGGGAGCTCCCTGTATACAGAGATACATGATAAGTTCCTGTCTGCAGCCACCACTAGGGGGAGCTCCCTGTATACAGAGATACATGATAAGATCCTGTCTGCAGCCACCACTAGGGGGAGCTCCCTGTATACAGAGATACATGATAAGATCCTGTCTGCAGCCACCACTAGGGGGAGCTCCCTGTATACAGAGATACATGATAAGATCCTGTCTGCAGCCACCACTAGGAGGAGCTCCCTGTATACAGAGATACATGATAAGATTCTGTCTGCAGCCACCACTAGGGGGAGCTCCCTGTATACAGAGACACATGATAAGATCCTGTCTGCAACCACCACTAGGGGGAGCTCCCTGTATACAGAGATACATGATAAGATTCTGTCTGCAGCCACCACTAGGGGGAGCTCCCTGTATACAGAGATACATGATAAGATTCTGTCTGCAACCACCACTAGGGGGAGCTCCATGTATACAGAGATACATGATAAGATCCTGTCTGCAGCCACCACTAGGAGGAACTCCCTGTATACAGAGATACATGATAAGATCCTGTCTGCAGTCACCACTAGGGGGAGCTCCCTGTATACAGAGATACATGATAAGATCCTGTCTGCAGCCACCACTAGGGGGAGCTCCCTGTATACAGAGATACATGATAAGATCCTGTCTGCAGTCACCACTAGGGGGAGCTCCCTGTATACAGAGATACATGATAAGATCCTGTCTGCAGCCACCACTAGGAGGAGCTCCCTGTATACAGAGATACATGATAAGATCCTGTCTGCAGTCACCACTAAGTGGAGCTCCCTGTATACAGAGATACATGATAAGATTCTGCCTGCAGCCACCACTAGGGGGAGCTCCCTGTATACAGAGATACATGATAAGATCCTGTCTGCAGCCACCACTAGGGGGAGCTCCCTGTATACAGAGATACATGATAAGATCCTGTCTGCAGCCACCACTAGGAGGAGCTCCCTGTATACAGAGATACATGATAAGATCCTGTCTGCAGTCACCACTAAGTGGAGCTCCCTGTATACAGAGATACATGATAAGATTCTGCCTGCAGCCACCACTAGGGGGAGCTCCCTGTATACAGAGATACATGATAAGATCCTGTCTGCAGTCACCACTAGGGGGAGCTCCCTGTATACAGAGATACATGATAAGATTCTGTCTGCAGCCACCACTAGGGGGAGCTCCCTGTATACAGAGATACATGATAAGATCCTGTCTGCAGTCACCACTAAGTGGAGCTCCCTGTATACAGAGATACATGATAAGATTCTGCCTGCAGCCACCACTAGGGGAAGCTCCCTGTATACAGAGATACATGATAAGATCCTGTCTGCAGTTACCACTAGGGGGAGATCCCTGTATACAGAGATACATGATAACATCCTGTCTGCAGCCACCACTAGGGGGAGCTCCCTGTATACAGAGATACATGATAAGATCCTGTCTGCAGTCACCGCTAGGGGGAGCTCCCTGTATACAGAGATACATGATAAGATTCTGTCTGCAGCCACCACTAGGGGGAGCTCCATGTATACAGAGGTACATGATAAGATCCTAACTGCAGCCACCACTAGGGGGAGCTCCCTGTATACAGAGATACATGATAAGTTCCTGTCTGCAGTCACCACTAGGGGAAGCTCCCTGTATACAGAGATACATGATAAGATTCTGTCTGCAGCCACCACTAGGGGGAGCTCCATGTATACAGAGGTACATGATAAGATCCTAACTGCAGCCACCACTAGGGGGAGCTCCCTGTATACAGAGATACATGATAAGTTCCTGTCTGCAGCCACCACTAGGGGGAGCTCCCTGTATACAGAGATACATGATAAGATCCTGTCTGCAGTCACCACTAGGGGGAGCTCCCTGTATACAGAGATACATGATAAGATTCTGTCTGCAGCCACCACTAGGGGGAGCTCCCTGTATACAGAGATACATGATAAGATCCTGTCTGCAGTCACCACTAAGTGGAGCTCCCTGTATACAGAGATACATGATAAGATTCTGCCTGCAGCCACCACTAGGGGAAGCTCCCTGTATACAGAGATACATGATAAGATCCTGTCTGCAGTTACCACTAGGGGGAGATCCCTGTATACAGAGATACATGATAACATCCTGTCTGCAGCCACCACTAGGGGGAGCTCCCTGTATACAGAGATACATGATAAGATCCTGTCTGCAGTCACCGCTAGGGGGAGCTCCCTGTATACAGAGATACATGATAAGATTCTGTCTGCAGCCACCACTAGGGGGAGCTCCATGTATACAGAGGTACATGATAAGATCCTAACTGCAGCCACCACTAGGGGGAGCTCCCTGTATACAGAGATACATGATAAGTTCCTGTCTGCAGTCACCACTAGGGGAAGCTCCCTGTATACAGAGATACATGATAAGATTCTGTCTGCAGCCACCACTAGGGGGAGCTCCATGTATACAGAGGTACATGATAAGATCCTAACTGCAGCCACCACTAGGGGGAGCTCCCTGTATACAGAGATACATGATAAGTTCCTGTCTGCAGCCACCACTAGGGGGAGCTCCCTGTATACAGAGATACATGATAAGATCCTGTCTGCAGCCACCACTAGGGGGAGCTCCCTGTATACAGAGATACATGATAAGATCCTGTCTGCAGCCACCACTAGGGGGAGCTCCCTGTATACAGAGATACATGATAAGATCCTGTCTGCAGCCACCACTAGGAGGAGCTACCTGTATACAGAGATACATGATAAGATTCTGTCTGCAGCCACCACTAGGGGGAGCTCCCTGTATACAGAGACACATGATAAGATCCTGTCTGCAACCACCACTAGGGGGAGCTCCCTGTATACAGAGATACATGATAAGATTCTGTCTGCAGCCACCACTAGGGGGAGCTCCCTGTATACAGAGATACATGATAAGATTCTGTCTGCAACCACCACTAGGGGGAGCTCCATGTATACAGAGATACATGATAAGATTCTGTCTGCAGCCACCACTAGGGGGAGCTCCCTGTATACAGAGATACATGATAAGATCCTGTCTGCTGCCACCACTAGAGGGAGCTCCCTGTATACAGAGATACATGATAAGATTCTATCTGCAGTCACCACTAGGGGGAGCTCCCTGTATATAGAGATACATGATAAGATCCTGTCTGCAGCCACCACTAGGGGGAGCTCCCTGTATACAGAGATACATGATAAGATCCTGTCTGCAGCCACCACTAGGGGGAGCTCCCTGTATACAGAGATACATGATAACATCCTGTCTGCAGTCACCACTAGGGGGAGCTCCCTGTATACAGAGATACATGATAACATCGTGTCTGCAGTCACCACTAGGGGGAGCTCCCTGTATACAGAGATACATGATAAGATTCTGTCTGCAGCCACCACTAGGGGGAGCTCCCTGTATACAGAGATACATGATAAGATTCTGCCTGCAGCCACCACTAGGGGAAGCTCCCTGTATACAGAGATACATGATAAGATCCTGTCTGCAGCCACCACTAGGAGGAGCTCCCTGTATACAGAGATACATGATAAGATCCTGTCTGCAGTCACCACTAGGGGGAGCTCCCTGTATACAGAGATACATGATAAGATTCTGCCTGCAGCCACCACTAGGGGAAGCTCCCTGTATACAGAGATACATGATAAGATCCTGTCTGCAGCCACCACTAGGAGGAACTCCCTGTATACAGAGATACATGATAAGATCCTGTCTGCAGTCACCACTAGGGGGAGCTCCCTGTATACAGAGATACATGATAAGATCCTGTCTGCAGCCACCACTAGGGGGAGCTCCCTGTATACAGAGATACATGATAAGATCCTGTCTGCAGTCACCACTAGGGGGAGCTCCCTGTATACAGAGATACATGATAAGATCCTGTCTGCAGCCACCACTAGGAGGAGCTCCCTGTATACAGAGATACATGATAAGATCCTGTCTGCATTCACCACTAAGTGGAGCTCCCTGTATACAGAGATACATTATAAGATTCTGCCTGCAGCCACCACTAGGGGGAGCTCCCTGTATACAGAGATACATGATAAGATCCTGTCTGCAGCCACCACTAGGGGGAGCTCCCTGTATACAGAGATACATGATAAGATCCTGTCTGCAGTCACCACTAAGTGGAGCTCCCTGTATACAGAGATACATGATAAGATTCTGCCTGCAGCCACCACTAGGGGGAGCTCCCTGTATATAGAGATACATGATAAGATCCTGTCTGCAGCCATCACTAGGGGGAGCTCCCTGTATACAGAGATACATGATAAGATCCTGTCTGCAGTCACCACTAGGGGGAGCTCCCTGTATACAGAGATACATGATAAGATCCTGTCTGCAGCCACCACTAGGGGGAGCTCCCTGTATACAGAGATACATGATAAGATCCTGTCTGCAGTCACCACTAAGTGGAGCTCCCTGTATACAGAGATACATGATAAGATTCTGCCTGCAGCCACCACTAGGGGGAGCTCCCTGTATATAGAGATACATGATAAGATCCTGTCTGCAGCCATCACTAGGGGGAGCTCCCTGTATACAGAGATACATGATAAGATCCTGTCTGCAGTCACCACTAGGGGGAGCTCCCTGTATACAGAGATACATGATAAGATTCTGTCTGCAGCCACCACTAGGGGGAGCTCCCTGTATACAGAGATACATGATAAGATCCTGTCTGCAGTCACCACTAAGTGGAGCTCCCTGTATACAGAGATACATGATAAGATTCTGCCTGCAGCCACCACTAGGGGAAGCTCCCTGTATACAGAGATACATGATAAGATCCTGTCTGCAGTCACCACTAAGTGGAGCTCCCTGTATACAGAGATACATGATAAGATTCTGTCTGCAGTCATCACTAGGGGGAGCTCCCTGTATACAGAGATACATGATAAGATCCTGTCTGCAGTCACCACTAGGGGGAGCTCCCTGTATACAGAGATACATGATAAGATTCTGCCTGCAGCCACCACTAGGGGGAGCTCCCTGTATACAGAGATACATGATAAGATTCTGCCTGCAGCCACCACTAGGGGAAGCTCCCTGTATACAGAGATACATGATAAGATTCTGCCTGCAGCCACCACTAGGGGAAGCTCCCTGTATACAGAGATACATGATAAGATCCTGTCTGCAGCCACCACTAGGGGGAGCTCCCTGTATACAGAGATACATGATAAGATCCTGTCTGCAGTTACCACTAGAGGGAGCTCCCTGTATACAGAGATACATGATAAGATCCTGAATGACTGGAGAAGAAAAGGAGATAAGGCAAAGAACATGTGTGAAAAATTCCATTTTATTCATAAAAAATATCATATATAATTATATCACAACAATATGTAATCAAAAGGACAAGGATCGGACAGAAAGGTGGGGGAAGGTGGGTTGGGGGGGGGGGGGGCATGGGGATGTGGGAGCAACCTGCCTCTCAGAAGCAACCAGGGTGAAGAGTCCAAGTGACTAAGTTGCCATCAAGTGCAAGGCCAACCTATAATGAGGAGCTGGTGGTGAAATGGGACCAAGAGAGGGAATAAAGGATATATGTCATGTGAACCACATGAGATATGCAACCGATCAGCAAGTGGGTATATATGCATGTAGTAAGCCCATCTGGAAAATGTGAGACCACAGTGAAAGTAAGGCTGAGTGACTGCGCGGGGCCACAGGCGAGGACCAAGTGATTCCTCAATTTACACATGTAGATAGTATATATATATACATATGCACAGCAAGTCTGAACCAGGTGCACTGCGCAACCAAGGAGCCTGAGAATATGGAAAAGTTTCTCAAGTAATAATAACTGGCAGAAGGGCTGAACCAGAGAGGGGCGCCGGCGCATGCGCAGTGAATGACCACAATTAGGCTTAATAGTATACACCTGGTTCAGTCTCAATAAAGCTTGGCATGCTCATTCCATCTATACCTCCTTCGAAAAAGCAACGCTGCGAAACAGCTGTCAGGAGGCTGTTTCCTGCCCCTCAGAACCAACCACCAGGTATACTTATTGATGTTGCCCCCCATTGTTTCGCCTTCCTCCGGCTGCACGGTGATCTGGATTGGGAATAATAATCGCACAGCATTCCTGTGCCTTTGTATTGCCATAAACCCTCCCTTTAGCTCCGTGCAGCACCAGTATTAACTCTTATGTGTCTGTGGTGAATATAATGGGAACTTACATGCGTGCTGCTTTCAGCCGGTGATTATTTTTGCATGTATAATTTAGTAGCCCCTCTCTGGTTCAGCCCCTCTGCCACAGTTATTATTATTTGAGAAACTTTTCCATATTCTCAGGCTCCTTGGTTGCGCAGTGCACCTGGTTCAGACTTGCTGTGCATATGTATATATATATACTATCTACATGTGTAAATTGAGGAATCACTTGGTCCTCGCCTGTGGCCCCGCGCAGTCACTCAGCCTTACTTTCACTGTGGTCTCACATTTTCCAGATGGGCTTACTACATGCATATATACCCACTTGCTGATCGGTTGCATATCTCATGTGGTTCACATGACATATATCCTTTATTCCCTCTCTTGGTCCCATTTCACCACCAGCTCCTCATTATAGGTTGGCCTTGCACTTGATGGCAACTTAGTCACTTGGACTCTTCACCCTATTTGCTTCTGAGAGGCAGGTTGCTCCCACATCCCCATGCCCCCCCCCCCAACCCACCTTCCCCCACCTTTCTGTCCGATCCTTGTCCTTTTGATCACATATTGTTGTGATATAATTATATATGATATTTTTTATGAATAAAATGGAATTTTTCACACATGTTCTTTGCCTTATCTCCTTTTCTTCTCCAGTCATTTATGGTTTATGGAGCAGGCAATTCCTTATGGGACACTACTGAGTGGTCCCATAAGCTGATACTTTATTATGCCCAATTTCTCGCTAATGATAAGATCCTGTCTGCAGCCACCACTAGAGGGAGCTCCCTGTATACAGAGATACATGATAAGATCCTGTCTGCAGTTACCACTAGGGGGAGATCCCTGTATACAGAGATACATGATAAGATCCTGTCTGCAGTCACCACTAGAGGGAGCTCCCTGTATACAGAGATACATAATAAGATCCTGTCTGCAGTCACCACTAGGGGGAGCTCCCTGTATACAGAGATACATGATAACATCCTGTCTGCAGTCACCACTAGGGGGAGCTCCCTGTATACAGAGATACATGATAAGATCCTGTCTGCAGTCACCACTAGGGGGAGCTCCCTGTATACAGAGATACATGATAAGATCCTGTCTGCAGCCACCACTAGGGGGAGCTCCCTGTATACAGAGATACATGATAAGATCCTGTCTGCAGTCACCACTAGGGGGAGCTCCCTGTATACAGAGATACATGATAAGATCCTGTCTGCAGCCACCACTAGGGGGAGCTCCCTGTATGCAGAGTTACATGATAACATTCTGTCTGCAGCCACCACTAGGGGGAGCTCCCTGTATACAGAGATACATGATAAGATCCTGTCTGCAGCCTCCACTAGGGGGAGCTCCCTGTATACAGAGATACATGATAAGATTCTGTCTGCAGCCACCACTAGGGGGAGCTCCCTGTATACAGAGATAAATGATAAGATCCTGTCTGCAGCCACCACTAGGGGGAGCTCCCTGTATACAGAGATACATGATAAGATCCTGTCTGCAGCCACCACTAGAGGGAGCTCCCTGTATACAGAGATACATGATAAGATCCTGTCTGCAGCCACCACTAGGGGGAGCTCCCTGTATACAGAGATACATGATAAGATCCTGTCTGCAGCCACCACTAGGGGGAGCTCCCTGTATACAGAGATACATGATAAGATCCTGTCTGCAGCCACCACTAGGGGGAGCTCCCTGTATGCAGAGTTACATGATAACATTCTGTCTGCAGTCACCACTAGGGGAGCTCCCTGTATACAGAGATACATGATAAGATCCTGTCTGCAGTTACCACTAGGGGGAGCTCCCTGTATACAGAGATACATGATAAGATCCTGTCTGCAGTTACCACTAGGGGGAGCTCCCTGTATACAGAGATACATGATAAGATCCTGTCTGCAGCCTCCACTAGGGGGAGCTCCCTGTATACAGAGATACATGATAAGATCCTGTCTGCAGCCTCCACTAGGGGGAGCTCCCTGTATACAGAGATACATGATAAGATTCTGTCTGCAGCCACCACTAGGGGGGGCTCCCTGTATACAGAAATACATGAGTACTGAGCCTGATGAAGAGACCTGAGTAGTCTGGAGTTGCTATTATTACCATCTTTTTAGTTAGCCATTAAAAGGTGTCAACCACTGAGGACTCAGTTCTTTTAAACAATTTTTTAGATTTTCAAGCATAATTCTAGTTTTAGAAAATGTGTAGCGTGTCATGGAGCCATGTTTTTATCGGTAAGGGTCTGGTCGCTGAAGCCTTGTTGCCTTTTTGACGTGAATAGGAACCGTTGTGATATCCAGCACGGCCGCTATTAAGTAGACATCGGTCAGGTTGAAGGAGTAACATGAAGATTAATGCACCAACCACGTGTGCCTTAGCTGATGATTGGGTGCCTAGAGTCGGGCCTCACAGGTCAGATACTGACGGCCTATCCTCCCGATCTCCCATCCCATGCACAGAAGGACTAGACACGCCATGTCTTCACCAGGACAGATCACACGCGGGGTCCCGTGCAACCGCAAGTTTATTTTATCTTCTCAACGTCTCCACACAGAAAAAAAAAAACAATGGGAGGAACATTACAAACTCAGGAAAGCAACACAAATTCTATTAAATATAAGGAAACATCTTCAGATGTCAGTGAATAAACAAGAAGCTCAGGAGCAGCTTGGGTGGAGGAGAAAGGAAGGGGGCACGACCACCCACCCGCCTGCTACAAATTATCTCCTCACTCCAGCCTGACATACGCCTTTCATTCATATGCATGTTACTCCGCACTATTAGTGCAGCAGACGTCCACCCATGCCTGCCTCGGCGATGGTTTGGCGTTTACGATAGAGAGAACTGAACAAAAAGGCCCTAAAAAGGTGGAAATGAAGCTCCCAGAGGTCAAGTGGGGAGCGATGCATGCCGGGGCCCAGAAATATCTGACACTTCAGGCATTAATGTGTTAAAAAACTAAATTTATCAGCGTCACTTTAAGGAGAACTCCGGCTACAAATGCGAATATGCGAACTCTCCATCTGCAAAGCCTTGTAAATACTGCTACAGAATGGGCTCTACAAAGTAGCAACTTGTGCAAACTCCATGGCACACATTGTCCCCCATCAATATAGAAATCGGACTCCTGGGTCGCGGGAAGAACCCAGCACAGACCCAACACTGGTATCCCAAAATGAGGACGCGAGAAAATACGAGGGTCTTCTGACTGGGGGCGCGAGTATAAAAATAATTTCCTTTAAAAACCCTCCTAGCTCAGTAATGATCTGATACTAACCAGACTGGATTCTTAAAGGGGATGTCCAGTGTTGCCCATTATGTTTAGCTCTCTCTCTCAGACTTGCATAAATCCCCCGAATTTACCAGTTCACTCGTATAAACCCAGTAACGTCTCCCCCATCGTCATCCATTCAGCTTCCTCATCGGGTTTCCTTAGCGCCTTCCTATGGGTATTTTTTAAAAAAACACCTTTTTGTAAACAAGTATCGCTATGGCTATGTGATTAATAAATACCTACACCGTCGCTTTAATAGAAATCTCCGGTTACCCTCATCTCAATAAATTAATTTAAAAAAAAAACAATAGAATTAATTGCTGCCCCCTCTGAATTGTTAAGACCACTTGATTCAACCAGGAGATCCTGGGAAGATCTGCGTAAACGAAGACGATCCAGGTGAGTTTCCAGCAGAAGATTGGTGCAAAGGTCTCACTGAGGTCCAGAGCGGAGGACGGAGCTGGTGCCGGCGGAGGAGGGGTCACTACTGTGGAAGTGGGGTCTCTCACATGCATCATGCACCCCCACTTCTGTACTCGTCTCTGTCCCCCTGAACTGTTCCACTTCTGTTATTGAGGTATGTTGGCCAGCAGCACTTTAAGACGCCCCTAGGTTGTGTGGGGTCCTCTATAAACACTCAGGATATTTACTGTTTGTGACAAGTCTCTGACCGCTCCTGCCTCCGGGGACTGCTGGCGCCCCACATCATCCAGCGGATTGCACCTCTGGCTCCGTGGCCACCTTATTCACTGTGATAGTCCTTCCTCCGTGGTCACTGGGTGACTGGAGCTGCGGGTTGGGCCCCGTGGTAGGAGCGGAGCAGGACTTTGTGCTTGGTAGCAGAGTCTGAGCGTCTTCTCTGCTGCTCCACCAGGAACTCCTTCAGGCGGTTGGTGGTAAATGTAAGAGTCTGTCGCCGGAGCTTCATTAGATAAGCGTCCTGGAGCCAAGGGTTGGAGAAACATTCTTGTAAGGAGGGACGGCTCCTGTAAAAAAATCAGGGGGGGGAGTCATTACTAAAAAAATGTCAGACACTGATAGGTCTCCTGTGTGGTGTGGTATATAGAGGATGTGTCCTGTGTGGTGTGGTATATAGAGGATGTGTCCTGTGTGGTGTAGTATATAGAGGATGTGTCCTGTGTGGTGTAGTATATAGAGGATGTGTCCTGTGTGGTGTGGTATATAGAGGATGTGTCCTGTGTGGTGTAGTATATAGAGGATGTGTCCTGTGTGGTGTAGTATATAGAGGATGTCTCCTGTGTGGTGTAGTATATAGAGGATGTGTCCTGTGTGATGTAGTATATAGAGGATGTGTCCTGTGTGGTGTAGTATATAGAGGATGTCTCCTGTGTGGTGTAGTATATAGAGGATGTCTCCTGTGTGGTGTAGTATATAGAGGATGTCCTGTGTGGTGTAGTATATAGATGGTGTCTCCTGTGTGGTGCAGCATATAGATGAGGTGTCCTGTGTGGTGTAGTATATAGAGGATGTGTCCTGTGTGGTGTAGTATATAGAGGATGTGTCCTGTGTGGTGTAGTATATAGAGGATGTGTCCTGTACAGTGTAGTATATAGAGGATGTGTCCTGTGCGGTGTAGTATATAGAGGATGTGTCCCGTGTGGTGCAGTCTATAGAGGATGTGTCCTCTGTGGTGTAGTATATAGAGGATGTGTCCTGTGTAGTGTAGTATATAGAGGATGTGTCCTGTGTGGTGTAGTATATAGAGGATGTGTCCTGTGCGGTGTAGTATATGGAGGATGTGTCCTGTGTGGTGTAGTATATAGAGGATGTCTCCTGTGCGGTGTAGTATATAGAGGATGTGTCCTGTGCGGTGTAGTATATGGAGGATGTGTCCTGTGTGGTGTAGTATATAGAGGATGTCTCCTGTGTGGTGTAGTATATAGAGGATGTCTCCTGTGTGGTGTAGTATATAGAGGATGTGTCCTGTGTGGTGTAGTATATAGATGATGTGTCCTCTGTGGTGGAGTATACAGAGGATGTGTCCTGTGTGGTGTAGTATATAGAGGAGGTGTCCTGTGTGGTGCAGTATATAGAGGGTGTGTCCTGTGTGGTGTAGTATATAGAGGATGTCTCCTGTGTGGTGTAGTATATAGAGGATGTGTCCTGTGTGATGTAGTATATAGAGGATGTGTCCTGTGTGGTGTAGTATATAGAGGATGTGTCCTGTGTGGTGTAGTATATAGAGGATGTGTCCTGTGCGGTGTAGTATATAGAGGATGTGTCCCGTGTGGTGCAGTCTATAGAGGATGTGTCCTCTGTGGTGTAGTATATAGAGGATGTGTCCTGTGTAGTGTAGTATATAGAGGATGTGTCCTGTGTGGTGTAGTATATAGAGGATGTGTCCTGTGCGGTGTAGTATATGGAGGATGTGTCCTGTGTGGTGTAGTATATAGAGGATGTCTCCTGTGTGGTGTAGTATATAGAGGATGTGTCCTGTGCGGTGTAGTATATGGAGGATGTGTCCTGTGTGGTGTAGTATATAGAGGATGTCTCCTGTGTGGTGTAGTATATAGAGGATGTCTCCTGTGTGGTGTAGTATATAGAGGATGTGTCCTGTGTGGTGTAGTATATAGATGATGTGTCCTCTGTGGTGGAGTATACAGAGGATGTGTCCTGTGTGGTGTAGTATATAGAGGAGGTGTCCTGTGTGGTGCAGTATATAGAGGGTGTGTCCTGTGTGGTGTAGTATATAGAGGATGTCTCCTGTGTGGTGTAGTATATAGAGGATGTGTCCTGTGTGATGTAGTATATAGAGGATGTGTCCTGTGTGGTGTAGTATATAGAGGATGTGTCCTGTGTGGTGTAGTATATAGATGATGTGTCCTCTGTGGTGGAGTATACAGAGGATGTGTCCTGTGTGGTGTAGTATATAGAGGATGTGTCCTGTGCGGTGTGGTATATAGAGGATGTGTCCTGTGCGGTGTAGTATATGGAGGATGTGTCCTGTGTGGTGTAGTATATAGAGGATGTGTCCTGTGTGGTGTAGTATATAGAGGATGTGTCCTGTGTGGTGTAGTATATAGAGGATGGGTCCTGTGCGGTGTGGTATATAGAGGATGTGTCCTGTGCGGTGTAGTATATGGAGGATGTGTCCTGTGTGGTGTAGTATATAGAGGATGTCTCCTGTGTGGTGTAGTATATAGAGGATGTGTCCTGTGTGTGGTGTAGTATATAGAGGATGTGTCCTGTGTGGTGTAGTATATAGAGGATGTGTCCTGTGTGGTGTAGTATATAGAGGATGTGTCCTGTGTGGTGTAGTATATAGAGGATGTGTCCTGTGTAGTGTAGTATATAGAGGATGTGTCCTGTGTGGTGTAGTATATAGAGGATGTGTCCTGTGCGGTGTAGTATATGGAGGATGTGTCCTGTGTGGTGTAGTATATAGAGGATGTCTCCTGTGTGGTGTAGTATATAGAGGATGTGTCCTGTGCGGTGTAGTATATGGAGGATGTGTCCTGTGTGGTGTAGTATATAGAGGATGTCTCCTGTGTGGTGTAGTATATAGAGGATGTCTCCTGTGTGGTGTAGTATATAGAGGATGTCTCCTGTGTGGTGTAGTATATAGAGGATGTGTCCTGTGTGATGTAGTATATAGAGGATGTGTCCTGTGTGCTGTAGTATATAGAGGATGTGTCCTGTGTGGTGTAGTATATAGAGGATGTGTCCTCTGTGGTGGAGTATATAGAGGATGTGTCCTGTGTGGTGTAGTATATAGAGGATGTGTCCTCTGTGGTGGAGTATATAGAGGATGTGTCCTGTGTGGTGTAGTATATAGAGGATGTCTCCTGTGTGGTGTAGTATATAGAGGATGTGTCCTGTGTGGTGTAGTATATAGAGGATGTGTCCTGTGTGGTGTAGTATATAGAGGATGTGTCCTGTGTGGTGTAGTATATAGAGGATGTCTCCTGTGTGGTGTAGTATATAGAGGATGTGTCCTGTGCGGTGTAGTATATAGAGGATGTGTCCTGTGCGGTGTAGTATATAGAGGATGTGTCCTCTGTGGTGTAGTATATAGAGGATGTGTCCTGTGTGTGGTGTAGTATATAAAGGATGTGTCCTGTGTGTGGTGTAGTATATAGAGGATGTATCCTGTGTGGTGTAGTATATAGAGGATGTCTCCTGTGTGGTGTAGTATATAGAGGATGTGTCCTGTGCGGTGTAGTATATAGAGGATGTGTCCTCTGTGGTGTAGTATATAGAGGATGTGTCCTGTGTGTGGTGTAGTATATAAAGGATGTGTCCTGTGTGGTGTAGTATATAGAGGATGTCTCCTGTGTGGTGTAGTATATAGAGGATGTGTCCTGTGTGGTGTAGTATATAGAGGATGTGTCCTGTGTGGTGTAGTATATAGAGGATGTGTCCTGTGTGGTGCAGTATATAAAGGATGTGTCCTGTGTGTGGTGTAGTATATAGAGGTTGTGTCCTGTGTGGTGTAGTATATAGAGGATGTGTCCTGTGTGGTGTAGTATATAGAGGATGTGTCCTGTGTGGTGTAGTATATAGAGGATGTGTCCTCTGTGGTGTAGTATGTATAGTATATAGAGGATGTGTCCTGTGTGGTGTAGTATATAGAGGATGTGTCCTCTGTGGTGTAGTATGTATAGTATATAGAGGATGTGTCCTGTGCGGTGTAGTATATGGAGGAGATATCCTGTGCAGTGTAATACCCTCTTTTCTCAAAAGTAAGACCTACCCCAAAAATAAGCCCTAGTAGGATTTTTTTTTAATATGCTTAAAATATAAGCCCTACTCCAAAAATATTCCCTATTTCCTTTTCCATAAGGAAGTGTCGAAGCAACTATAAAAAAAAAGTTAAAGAATACAGAAAGACTCTTCATCAAAGGAAAGCAGACACCCCCAAAAGAAAGCAGACACCCCCAAAGGAAAGCAGACACCCCCAAAAGAAAGCAGACACCCCCAAAGGAAAGCAGACACCCCCAAAAGAAAGCAGACACCCCCAAAGGAAAGCAGACACCCCCAAAAGAAAGCAGACACCCCCAAAGGACAAAGACACCCACACACCTAAAAAAAAAATAAATTGCACTCATCAGACAGCAAACAATTACTGTTGGCAAGTGCCGATAGTGGATGGGCTCTCACACAGAGATCTGCGTCGCTGTCAGGTTCCAGTCTTCATTGCTCTGCGGCTCTCACACACAGATCGGGTACCGGTATTACTCTATGCGTGTGATACTGCTTCCAGTCACCAGGGGGAGCCGGTTGCTGTAGAACACAGGGAGACCTGACCGCAACGCAGATCTGTATGTGAGAGCTCATTCACTTGCCAACTCTAATTGTCTGGGGTCTGGTAAGTGTGGTTCTTTTAGGGGGCGTCTGCTTTCTTTTGGGGGTACAATTAGCAGTACATAGAGAATAATACATGTCAGCAGGTCCTGGGTTCTGGGCAGTGATCACATTTTGGCCTTTCTTCCGTTAGCCGTCACTCACCAGGGATATATAGACAGCAGTTTACGGATGAAGAGGGAGCCGCTCTGAGACACATTGGAGTACAGCTTAAAGATGTCAAACCGGCCGGATTGAATCTTGTTTTCCGTTTCTACAGGGTCCAATTCAAAGAACGGTGACCGCCCGCTCAGCCTGGGGCAGAAGAAAGTACAAATTTGGAGCCGTATTTAAAAAAAAAATCGAGGATGATCAATACTAAAGAAAGGAAAAATGTCAGCGATGACAGGTGACAGCCCCCCTCCTGCAGACACTACTCACATGATATAGGTCAGGACCCCTAATCCCCAAACATCAGCAGCGGCACCAACCGGGTCTCCTCTGATCATCTCCGGAGCTGTGAGGACAGAATATGAGACAGGTGAAGAATCCCCATTCACTTCTATGGGAGCTAGTGCAGCTGCGTCCGTAGCCCCTACATCTGCGGACGCCTCTGAGCTGATGAGCCTCAGATATGGCCAGCTGAGATGTTAGCGCCCTCCTCTGATTGAGGGTGTAACGTACCCATGTACTCCAGGGTCCCCACGCGCTTTCCTAGCTGACGAAGGACAAGGGGGTTGAATGGCTGAGCGCTCCCGAAGTCAATAATCTTCACAGTGTTCATATAGGACACCATAACGTTCTCAGGTTTGATGTCCAGGTGAAGGATCTTCTGCTCATGGAGATAATCCAGACCTTGTAGAATCTGAAGGATGTAATTGACCACGTCGTCCTCCGAGTAACGGAACCTGGAGACACCAAAGAAGTGAGGAGTCAATGGAAGGTGAAGATGATGAATGGACCGCATGTGTTTGCCTACAGCGAGCCAAACAAGCACTGAACATGAAACTAAGTAAATATATTTCTAAAGCTGCTATTGACATGAATTTCTCACCAGATCTCGGTAACAACCCATCCAATCTACACAAGCAAATAAACCAAACCATATATGTCCATAAATTATGTGTAATAATGAGAAATGACACACGGAAAATGTATTGAAAACACTTTCTGAAATGTTTTTAATACTTCATACAAATGCATTTGTAGGTGATGAATCTTCCAGACACCTCCTGTATGGAGACACTAGTCTCCTGCATTGCTCAAGTGGGACTTTGGCCCATTTTTCCACACACACTCCTCACATCCTGCAGGTCCCGGCTCCCTCTATGGGCTAAGAGCTTTAGGATCATTGTCTTGTTAGAAGGTGAACCTTCGGCCAAGTCTGAGGTCCAGAGCACTCTGGAAGAGGTTTTCTTCCAGGATATCTCTGTACTTGGCCGTATTCATCTTTTCTTCAATAATAGCCAGTCGTCCTGTCACTGCCCCATAGCATGATGCAGCCACCACCATGTTTCACTGTGGGGATTGTATTGGGCAGGTGATGAGCAGTGCCTGGTTTTCTCCACACATACCGCTTAGAGTTATCACCAAAACGTTCTATGTTCCTCTCATCAGACCAGAGAATCTTATTTCTCATAGTCTGGGAATCCTTCATGTGTTTTTTTCCACACTCTATGTGGGCTTTCATATGTTTTGCACTGAGGAGAGGCTTCCGTCGTGCCACTCTGCCATAAAAGCCTGACTGGTGGAGGCTGCAGTGATAGGTGACTTTGTGGCACTTTCTCCCATCTCCCTACTGCATCTCTGGAGCTCAGCCACAGTGATCTTGGAGTTCTTCTTTACCTCTCTCACCAAGGCTCTTCTCCCACGATTGCTCAGTTTGGCTGGACGGTCAGGTCTAGGAAGAGTTCTGCTGGTCCCAAACGTCTTCCATTTAAGGATTATGGAGACCACTGTGCTCTTAGGAACCTTAAGTACTGCAGAAATCTTTTTGTAACCTTGGCCAGATCTTGCCACAATTCTGTCTCTGAGCTCCTTGAGCAGGTCCTTTGACCTCATGATCCTCATTTGGTGTGACCTGCAGTGTGAGCTGTGAGGTCTTATATAGACAGGTGTGCGCCTTTCCAAATCACGTCCTATCAGTTTAATTACACACAGCTGGACTCCAATGAAGGAGGAGAACCATCTCAAGGAGGATCACAAGTAAATGGACAGCATGGGACTTACATATGTGTGTCTGAGCAAAGGGGCTGAATACTTATGACCATGTGATATTTCAGTTTTTCTTGTTTAATAAATTTGCAAATATGTCTACATTTTTGACAAGATGTGGGATGTACTTTAATGAGAAAAAAAAAGAACTCTTTTTAAATTTACTAAATGGCTGCAATGAAACAAAGAGTGAAAAATTTAAAGGGGTCTGAATACTTTCTATACCCTCTGTATTTCACCCACTGCATATGAAGGCCAGGCGTACACCCCACCCCATTTATCCAGGGCACTTTTCATAAGCTGTTATGCCAGATTGAGCCCCTAGGTGTAGCTGAAAGATCATGTTATGGTGAGGCTGAAAGTGCCGTTATGATGGGAGTTGGACATTAATCCCCTGCATCAATCTCCAAGTGCAAAACGAACTTCAATGAAGGTGCAAAATAATGCGTTTCAAAGAATATCAGTTTTCTTCATCAGGTACTTAACACATGAACATCATTGAGGTTTTTGCTCATGTCCCATGAAAAGAAATAATGAAATATTTACAAAAATGCGAGGGGTGTACTGACTTTTGTAATATACTATTCATATTATTCTTTACTCTGTTGTGGGCTCCACACATAGCCCTTGATTCAGTGTTAATGTGCGTTGAAGACTCCTTGTATAACACCCATTGGATATCCTTTCAGACCTCTGATAAGAGAGTATCAGTTTTTGATGTATTTTTATTCATTCCTGTGTATTTAGCTTTTTACCCTTTTTTGCATGCTTTATATTTTTATATATAACGAGCCTGGATGTATGAAATACTAATTGAAAAAGATCAATGTTGCAATATTTCGCCAACTTGAAGACTTGGTGCTGTCCTTAAATATCATGGTGGTTGTACAAAATGCTGGATGTGGTAGTTTTTGATGTGGGGTGTACTCATTTATGAGGGTCACATCTAGGTACGCCTCCTGCCCGTCCTCTTACCTCTCCACCAGGCAGTAGAGGATTTCTCTCCCGGCGCACTGCTCGGAGATCAGGACCAGGTAGCGGGGGGTGATGTACGCCTCGTGGAGGCTCAGGATCCTCTGATGGTGAAGACACTTCAGGACCTCATATTCTTGCAGGACATTTTGCTTATTTTCATGCTCATAGGGAATAATCTTCGCCATGAAATGCTTCCCTGTGACGTTCTCCTTACATTCCCGGATCACCCCAAAACGACCCCTGTGGATGGAAAAAATGATCACTCCATGTTAAATCGGGAATTAAGTGTCCAATGGGTGTTAGCACAAAATCCAAGGACCCTGATTCAGCCAAGTCTCAGTCCTTTGATTGATGCGGATTCCACTTCTTACATCATTTATGGTCTGTGTGGAATAATGCCGGCGCATGCGCAGTGTTTCCCTTGTGTGCAGGGAATCAAGTTCTGTTCTGCGCAGGAGCCAATGCTACTCAACATTGGAGAAAGAACAGGCACTTCCACTAGAAACTAAGGCAAGTCTCTGCTCACACATTGGGCCGAGAATACCCACTGCGCATGCGCCATCTGTGCCACTTAATGGAGACTGTAGATAACAAAGGAAGCGTCAACCTCATCAATCCAGTTACTGGGGGTTGATTAAGCAGAAGATTTCGAAATGATGATAATACCTGACATTTTGAGACCCAAATTTCCTATGGTGCAAAAAATTCACTTTGTCATGTGTGCGGCACCACTTTAAGGATCAATAAAGTCCCTTTAATACTATAAGATTACATAAAATCATGGAGATCCCACTGGATTCCAGTGGAAACATCTCTTGGAAGAGCTCCCGATGCCTCATATACTGGGAGAGGTTTCCCATTACAGAGGTGAGATGATTCAGGAGCAGCGATGGGTGGACCTGGACTGTAAAAGTCCGGATCCGCGCGGTTTAAAATGTATCCGGGTGCCGGGTCTGGAGTTCTCAGGGAACTCCGGCTAATCATCGGGGTCCGGCAACTCGGGAAATCAAAATAAAGCAAGAGTGACATACTTAATCGAGTCACCGGCGCGCTGGCACCAATCCCCCATCCCTTCTACCACTATTTTTAAGCGCCAGATTATGGTCCCCATAGACTTATATGGGGACCGGTGTCCAGCTAGATATCAAGGATCAATTCCGAGCCAGAACCGATTTTTTTTGTAAGTCCAGTTAGTCCCGTCGATCCAGATATCTGCAAGTTTGCACATCATTATTCAGGAGTAAAAATAATCTCAATAGGTTTGTTGGAGCCACTCACCTTGCCTTCTCATCCAGAAATGTGTAGGGTTTCTGGGGTACTCCTTGACGGAGGGCGCTTTCTCTTCCAGACGGAGTAGCCCTTCCTCCTGGGGTGAATCTACCGTCCTTACCAGGAGTGACACTCGTCACCAAGATGCGAGTGGGGACGGTCTGGGCAACCTGAGCAGCAGGCTGGGGAGGGGGCACCTCTGTGGTTGGGGATGATGGTGGCATTGATATGAAGGAGGTGACCATGTAAGTTGGAGAGGTTGGGGTTGATGGCTTATAGACCGGGCTGGTGGGAGGAGATGGGAATGAAGGTTTGGAGCTGAATGTGGGGCTTAATGGCGAGGGAAGAGCAGAAGATTTAAAGGGGGGAATGTGGAGCATGATTGGTACGGTAGGAGTAGCGGCCATCGGTTTTGGAGCCACTGGTGGAGGAACTTTTGACTCTGCTGGTTCTTCAGGCTTTGGAAACTTTGCAGCTTGGGGGATGGGGAACGGTTTAACTGGGGCCACATAGGTCACGGAAGGCGTTTTTGGTAACTCAGTTGGAGACTTCACCTCTGGCACTGGTTTTACTGGGACAGTCTTAGCAGCTGGTTCTGGAGAAGGCTTCACCTGCTGGACCGGAGGTGCTGGTGGAGCTCGTAAATGGGACACAGCTTGTCCGGGGGTCACCGATACCGTCACTGTAGACACATGGGAAGTCACCGGCACTGCAGGCATGGGTTCAGGAGGCTGGACTTTGTTACTGAAAATGCCTTGAGGCTCTACTTTTACAGAGGATTGAGGTAAGATCCTATGTAACGTGGGAGGCGTTGGGAGGCCTCTGTGCCGTCTTGGAGGAGTTGGAGGGGGAGCTCCTTTGGATTCTGGTTGTACTGGAGCTGCAGGTGCAGGACCGATGGTAGGAGGTGAAGTAACAGCGAGCGGAGACCCGACTGATGGAGGCAGCTTGGAAGTAGTGACAACCGAAGGTGCAGAAGTGACCCGGGGAGAAACTGGTCCGAAGGTGGATACTGTGGGCACAGTCGGTCGGGGTTTCTGAGCAAGATGAGCCAAGCCAGGGGATGGTTTCTGGTCTAGGATACAAATTTCATCAAAGCTTTTTAGTCTATTGTTATTTCACACAAGATTATAACCAACAAATGAGAGCAAGACAAAGAATCAAAGTGCCATATGAGATATGCACCAGGCGAAACATGAAAATCTGGAGTCTGCTGCCACCACTAGAGGGAGCTCACTGTGTGTGACGTATACATTGACCCATGTAGCAGTTGACAGCTCTGTAGTAGTAGATGGGTTGCTTTTGGCCCTAAAGGATGCAACAATGAAGGCATAATATGATGCCACCATCGTGCTCCTCCATACATTGTATGATGCCCCCACACAGCATGGTCCCCCTTACATTATGATGCCACCAGGCAAGGTCTGTGCTGTGCGTTCCTCAGTATAGCAGGCACAATGCAATGACGTAATTGCATCTGCAGCACCAAGTGGCACAGAGGCACAAGACAAGTGGTGGATGGATGCAGATAAAGTTGAAATTTAATATGTTCCCGATCTCCTGGGACAGAGGGATGGCTCCCAAAATCCGGAAATGTCCCTCTGAATCCAGGAGCTGTAAGGTCGGCCACTATTGCAGGGTGTCAGCTGCATGTCACAGCTCACACTGCTGTAAAGGTGCGGCAATGTGCACTATGGCATAAATCCTGGCATTGGGTAAATAAAGCATAATCCCTCTATAAGTGATAAGTTCTATCCCTGTTTTATAGGCTTCATGTTTCAATATCTCTGCTTGCTGTCAGTGAATGAGGACAGTGTAGTTTCCATTCAGAGGCAGTAAACCTGTACAAAGTGGTCACCATTGTACCCCGTCCAGGCAATGGTCCATTATCTCCATTCACCAGCAGAAGCTGCACAGAGCTGTCACGGTTTGCTACAATGTATCAGTCTTATCATTCCTGTGACAGTTTGCTACAATGTATCAGTTATTATTACATGTGACAGTTTGCTACAATGTATCAGTCTTATCAGTCCTGTGACCGTTTGCTACAATGTGTCAGTCTTATCATTCCTATGACAGCTTGCTACAATGTATCAGTCTTATAATACCTGTGACCGTTTGCTACAATGTATCAGTCTTATCATTCCTGTGACAGCTTGCTACAATGTATGAGTCTTATCACACCAGTGACAGTTTGCTACAATGTATCAGTCTTATCATTCCTGTGACAGTTTGCTACAATGTATGAGTCTTATCACACCAGTGACAGTTTGCTACAATGTATCAGTCTTATCATTCCTGTGACAGTTTGCTACAATGTATCAGTCTTATCATTCCTAGTTTGCTACAATGCATCAGTCTTATCATTCCTGTGACAGTTTGCTACAATGTATCAGTCTTATCATTCCTGTGACAGTTTGCTACAATGTATCAGTCTTATCATGCCTGTGACAATTTGCTACAATGTATCAGTCTTATCATTCCTGTGACAGTTTGCTACAATGTATCAGTCTTATCATTCCTGTGACAGTTTGCTACAATGTATCAGTCTTATTACACGTGACACATTGAGATGATCTCTGCTTCTCACCGGCTCCTTCTATGATGACGCTCTTGGATACGTCGCTGTACGGCCCTTGTCCGGCTTTGTTCACACAAGCCACACGGAAATGCACGGAGCCGGGCGGCAGCTCGGTGACATTGTAGTAGCAGTCCTTGATGCCAGAGCTGATTGTCCTCCATTCTCCTTGTCCTAGAGGAATATACAACAAAATAAAGGACTATAATTCTGTCCAGTAGTGAATGCAGATAAGGACTAGTGCTCCCTGTTATCAGCCATTTTCCTGGGAAGAGACTGACCATAGTCAGTGTTCCCCCCTGGGATGACTGACAGTCTTATCGAGCATCGCCACCCAGCTTCTCCTCACCACTCACCGTTCACCTGACGTTCCAGGATGTAGGTGCACGGACAGCTATGCTCAAAGGATTTCCACAGAACCAGCACAGTGTCCCGATACTTCTGCGGGATCTCCGGAGTGCCCGGAGGGTGGGGAATTCCTGCCAAAATAAAGACACAGGGACACAACTGATTTTTAGTTAGAATTAAACCTCTGAGCTCACTACATACAGATTTATACATCCACCACTAGAGGGAGCTCACTACATACAGATTATACAGCCACCACTAGAGGGAGCTCACTACATACAGATTTATACAGACATCACTAGAGGGAGCTCACTACATACAGATTTATACAGCCACCACTAGAGGGAGCTCACTACATACAGATTTATACAGCCACCACTAGAGGGAGCTCACTACACACAGATTTATACATCCACCACTAGAGGGAGCTCACTACATACAGATTTATACAGACACCACTAGAGGGAGCTCACTACATACAGATTTATACATACACTGCTAGAGGGAGCTCACTACATACAGATTTCTACAGCCACCACTAGAGGGAGCTCACTACATACAGATTTATACAGCCACCACTAGAGGGAGCTCACTACATACAGCTTTATACAGACACCACTAGAGGGAGCTCACTACATACAGCTTTATACAGACACCACTAGAGGGAGCTCACTACATACAGATTTATACATCCACCACTACAGGGAGCTCACTACATACAGCTTTATACAGACACCACTAGAGGGAGCTCACTACATACAGATTTATACAGCCACCACTAGAGGGAGCTCACTACATACAGATATATACAGCTAACACTAGGGGGAGCTCATTACATACAGTGTTATACAGACACCACTAGAGGGAGCTCACTACATACAGATTTATACAGCCACCACTAGAAGGAGCTCACTACATACAGATTTATACAACCACCACTAGAGGGAGCTCACTACATACAGATTTATACAGTCACCACTAGAGGGAGCTCACTACATACAGACTTATACAGCCACCACTAGAGGGAGCTCACTGCATACAGATTTATACAGACACCACTAGAGGGAGCTCACTACATACAGATTTATACAGCCACCACTAGGGGGCGCTCACTACATACAGATTTATACAGCCACCACTAGGGGGAGCTCACTACATACAGATTTATACAGTCACCACTAGAGGGAGCTCACTACATACAGATTTATACAGACACCACTAGAGGGAGCTCACTACATACAGATTTATACAGCCACCACTAGGGGGCGCTCACTACATACAGATTTATACAGTCACCACTAGAGGGAGCTCACTACATACAGATTTATACAGACACCACTAGAGGGAGCTCACTACATACAGATTTATACAGCCACCACTAGGGGGCGCTCACTACATACAGATTTACACAGCCACCACTAGAGGGAGCTCACTACATACAGATTTATACAGCCACCACTAGAGGAAGTTCACTACATACAGATTTAGACAGCCACCACTAGGGGGCGCTCACTACATACAGATTTATACAGCCACCACTAGAGGGAGCTCACTACATACAGATTTATACAGCCACCACTAGAGGAAGTTCACTACATACAGATTTATACAGCCACCACTAGGGGGCGCTCACTACATACAGATTTATACAGCCACCACTAGAGGAAGTTCACTACATACAGATTTATACATCTACCACTAGAGGGAGCTCACTACACACAGATTTATACAGCCACCACTAGACGGAGCTCACTACATACAGATTTATACACCACCACTAGAGGAAGTTCACTACATACAGATTTAGACAGCCACCACTAGGGGGCGCTCACTACATACAGATTTATACAGCCACCACTAGAGGGAGCTCACTACATACAGATTTATACAGCCACCACTAGAGGAAGTTCACTACATACAGATTTATACAGCCACCACTAGGGGGCGCTCACTACATACAGATTTATACAGCCACCACTAGAGGAAGTTCACTACATACAGATTTATACATCTACCACTAGAGGGAGCTCACTACACACAGATTTATACAGCCACCACTAGACGGAGCTCACTACATACAGATTTATACAGCCACCACTAGAGGAAGTTCACTACATACAGATTTATACAGCCACCACTAGAGGGAGCTCACTACACACAGATTTATACAGCCACCACTAGGGGGAGCTCACTACATACAGATTTATACAGCCACCACTAGAGGGAGCTCACTACATACAGATTTATACAGTCACCACTAGAGGGAGCTCACTACATACAGATTTATACAGACACCACTAGAGGGAGCTCACTACATACAGATTTATACAGCCACCACTAGGGGGCGCTCACTACATACAGATTTACACAGCCACCACTAGAGGGAGCTCACTACATACAGATTTATACAGCCACCACTAGAGGAAGTTCACTACATACAGATTTAGACAGCCACCACTAGGGGGCGCTCACTACATACAGATTTATACAGCCACCACTAGAGGGAGCTCACTACATACAGATTTATACAGCCACCACTAGAGGAAGTTCACTACATACAGATTTATACAGCCACCACTAGGGGGCGCTCACTACATACAGATTTATACAGCCACCACTAGAGGAAGTTCACTACATACAGATTTATACATCTACCACTAGAGGGAGCTCACTACACACAGATTTATACAGCCACCACTAGACGGAGCTCACTACATACAGATTTATACACCACCACTAGAGGAAGTTCACTACATACAGATTTAGACAGCCACCACTAGGGGGCGCTCACTACATACAGATTTATACAGCCACCACTAGAGGGAGCTCACTACATACAGATTTATACAGCCACCACTAGAGGAAGTTCACTACATACAGATTTATACAGCCACCACTAGGGGGCGCTCACTACATACAGATTTATACAGCCACCACTAGAGGAAGTTCACTACATACAGATTTATACATCTACCACTAGAGGGAGCTCACTACACACAGATTTATACAGCCACCACTAGACGGAGCTCACTACATACAGATTTATACACCACCACTAGAGGAAGTTCACTACATACAGATTTATACACCACCACTAGAGGGAGCTCACTACATACAGATTTATACACCACCACTAGAGGAAGTTCACTACATACAGATTTATACACCACCACTAGGGGGAGCTCACTACATACAGATTTATACAGCCACCACTAGAGGGAGCTCACTACATACAGATTATACAGCCACCACTAGAGGGAGCTCACTACATAAAGATTTACACAGCCACCACTAGAGGAAGTGCACTACATACAGATTTATACAGCCACCACTAGGGGGCGCTCACTACATACAGATTTACACAGCCACCACTAGAGGAAGTTCACTACATACAGATTTATACAGCCACCACTAGGGGGCGCTCACTACATACAGATTTACACAGCCACCACTAGAGGAAGTTCACTACATACAGATTTATACAGCCACCACTAGGGGGCGCTCACTACATACAGATTTACACAGCCACCACTAGAGGAAGTTCACTACATACAGATTTATACAGCCACCACTAGAGGGAGCTCACTACATACAGATTATACAGCCACCACTAGAGGGAGCTCACTACGTACAGATTTATACAGCCACCACTAGGGGGAGCTCACTACATACAGATGTTTACAGCCATCAATATGGGAGCTCACTGCAAATTATATCTATCTATCTATCTATCTATATACAGTGCCTACAAGTAGTATTCAACCCTCTGCAGATTTAGAAGGTTTACAAATTCGGAATTAACTTGGCATTGTGTCATTTGGACTGTAGATCAGCCTGGAAGTGTGAAATGCAGCAAAAAAGAATGTTATTTCTTTTTATTTATTTTTTTTTAAATTGAGAAAAGTTTATTCAGAGGGTCATTTATTATTCAACCCCTCAATCCACCAGAATTCTGTTTGGTTCCCCTAAAGTATTAAGAAGTATTTCAGGCACAAAGAACAATGAGCTTCAAATGTTTGGATTAATTATCTCTTTTTCCAGCCTTTTCTGACTAATTAAGACCCTCCCCAAACTTGTGAACAGCACTCATACATGATCAACATGGGAAAGACAAAGGAGCATTCCAAGGCCATCAGAGACAACATCGTGGAGGGTCACAAGGCTGGCAAGGGGTACAAAACCCTTTCCAAGGAGTTGGGCCTACCTGTCTCCACTGTTGGGAGCATCATCCGGAAGTGGAAGGCTTATGGAACTACTGTTAGCCTTCCACGGCCTGGACAGCCTTTGAAAGTTTCCTCCCGTGCCGAGGCCAGGCTTGTCCGAAGAGTCAAGGCTAACCCAAGGACAACAAGGAAGGAGCTCCGGGAAGATCTCATGGCAGTGGGGACATTGGTTTCAGTCAATACCATAAGTAACGTACTCCACCGCAATGGTCTCCGTTCCAGACGAGCCCATAAGGTACCTTTACTTTCAAAGCGTCATGTCAAGGCTCGTCTACAGTTTGCTTATGATCACTTGGAGGACTCTGAGACAGACTGGTTCAAGGTTCTCTGGTCTGATGAGACCAAGATCGAGATCTTTGGTGCCAACCACACACGTGACGTTTGGAGACTGGATGGCACTGCATACGACCCCAAGAATACCATCCCTACAGTCAAGCATGGTAGTGGCAGCATCATGCTGTGGGGCTGTTTCTCAGCCAAGGGGCCTGGCCATCTGGTCCGCATCCATGGGAAGATGGATAGCACGGCCTACCTGGAGATTTTGGCCAAGAACCTCTGCTCCTCCATCAAGGATCTTAAGATGGGTCGTCATTTCATCTTCCAACAAGACAACGACCCAAAGCACACAGCCAAGAAAACCAAGGCCTGGTTCAAGAGGGAAAAAATCAAGGTGTTGCAGTGGCCTAGTCAGTCTCCTGACCTTAACCCAATTGAAAACTTGTGGAAGGAGCTCAAGATTAAAGTCCACATGAGACACCCAAAGAACCAAGATAACTTGGAGAAGATCTGCATGGAGGAGTGGGCCAAGATAACTCCAGAGACCTGTGCCGGCCTGATCAGGTCTTATAAAAGACGATTATTAGCTGTAATTGCAAACAAGGGTTATTCACAAAATATTAAACCTAGGGGTTGAATAATAATTGACCCACACTTTTATGTTGAAAATGTATTAAAATTTAACTGAGCAACATAACTTGTTGGTTTGTAAGATTTATGCATCTGTTAATAAATCCTGCTCTTGTTTGAAGTTTGCAGGCTCTAACTTATCTGCATCTTATCAAACCTGCTAAATCTGCAGGGGGTTGAAGACTACTTGTAGGCACTGTATATATATATTATACACAGCCACCACTAGAGAGAACCTACTGCCATATATACAGATTTATACAGGTACCACAGGGTGGAGCTCACTATATATAGTTTTATATTCACACACTAGGGGGAGCTCACTACATACAGATTTATACAGCCCTATTGAAGGTGTAAAAAGGATTTTCTATCACTTCACGATCACTGAGGGTCTGAATTCTAGTATTTGGAGACTGATGGGAGCACAATGTTGATTCAACATTGCATCACCTTCACTGTCTTGGTTTCCCTCTATGCATGGAGCTGTATAATGGGTCCCACTTCTTTTTCTAGCAAAGAAGGTGGATGAGAGGCCTGCTGTACAAGAAATAAGGATAACTAAGCGCTGTGGCCCCTTCAGTGTCAGGGTTTGTGGGCGGCAGGTACAAGTCGTTCATAAAGTGATGACATATCCTAGTTGCATACTAGTCATTTAAAGCCGTATGCAGTGAGCTCCCCCTAGTGGTCGCCATCTAGAGTCAGATTTAATATCCCCTAGTAAAGATTAAAGTTCACAAATTTGTGCAGTGATGTTAAAGAAGAGTAAGAAATATACATACGTGCCACTGCTAAGGAACAGGAGCTGGTGGCATTGCCCAGGGCATTGGCGGCCACACACTCATACAGCCCGGCTTCTCTCTGGCCGGCCCTTGTGACAGTGAGGACCTGGCGTCCATCCGGATTGGATTTTATATTGACCTGTCCTCTGGATTCTATGACCACCTTATCTGAGAAGTGAGAGACAATCTGTATAAGCATGCTGTATAGGAAATATAGGAGGACAGCTGGGGTTTCCGTGGAGCTTGCAGTCCCACCTAATGGAAAGGTTATGAGTATCTGCAGATGCAGCAGAGCTGAATGTGTCAGTCAAGTACTTTCTTTGTGCATCATGATTAGATATTGCGGCATGGTGACCTGCAGTTCAGTGTGAAATCCTTTGCTGAAAAAGAAGCTCTGCTCTACTATATCTATCAGATCGGCTCTGCTACATTTGCACTTTATAGCTGAGCTGTCTCTTTTATTACATCTATCCATGCTTGGCTCCACATGGCTGCCCCTCGCAGTATATAGATGCTGGGGATTGGATATTAATAATGTAGGAAGGTTTGTATCCCTAGAATGAGATATGTCCTGTAGGACAGATGTCAGATATATCATTACCGCAATGTATGGCTGCTGCTCACCAGAAATGCAGATTTATTTATTTTTACTTTTACAGACGTGTGTCCACTATTTTATTTAATCTAAATAGTTGCAAAATTCTGTACAGAAACGTCTTTATAGTGATCACGGCTTCATTTTTCTGATACAGGGCTCCAAATTCTCTGCAGAAATAAAGCTATATAATATGGATGTGTTTACACACGTGCACCACTAGGGGGAGCTCACTGCATTCAGTGTAATTACTGAGTTCTCTGTATGCAGTAAGCTCCTGAGCTCCCCCTAGTGGTGGCTGCAGGAACTCAGCATTTTATCATGTTACTCTATTTCTATACAAGGGATTTGGAGCTTTGTATCAGAAATATGAAGTTATAAAGACATATAAGGAAATGTAAAAGCTGAAATTAAATGAACCACAGATTGTCAGACCCGACAAGGCGGAAACTCACTTTGGAAATTTCATTAGCTGGTGTAGTTACAAAAAGCAATAAGTCCATCATAATTACCTTTCTTCCAGAGAATTCGGGGTGCGGGGCTGCCGGCAGGAAGACAGGATAATGACACAGAGTCGCCCTCCAGAATCACAATATCCTTCAGCTTTATATGGAAGACTGGCGGGAAATCTAAAGAAAAGGAAACAAAGCTTTAAAAACGTATAAACAGTGAAAGTCAAAAGAAAATAAAGCTGCAGTGTGCGTCTCAGCTCACATGTGATGGTAACAGCGCGGCAGTAAGTTCCACCATTTCCACTCAAAAAAATGCTGCAAAACAAAAAGTAGTGCAAAAGTGCGGAAAAAAGAGTGTTCAAAAGTTATCAGAGGTGTGTGCTGTTTTTTTCTACACAAAATTGAAGCATAAAATTATCAAACAAAGGGGAGCCCAAGTCCAACATTGATAATATTGTATATTTTTCAACATTTATGGATCATATGAAACCAGCGAAGATTGATAAAAGAATGAATTTTAGTAAAAAATGCTCAAAAAAGTGGAGAGCACAGCGTGCGACAAATTTATGTGTTTGCACAATTTTTAGGTCTTGATCAATAGTTAAGAAAAGTTTCTACAAAAAGAAGGGGCTTCTCATAGAGTTTATAACCAAAACAAACATATAGTGATAGGAGTAAATGTGAACAAAAACCAAAAAGAAAAAACTCCTAAAAAGATACTTTATTCTAATCGATATTAAAATTTATGAATATAAAACACTGCTCATCCATGATTACTACAGTGATACATTACAGTGGGTGTGATAGGGTGATAGATCCGATTGGTGGGGACAGTGTTGATTGTTTACTGTTCTCAGGGTAGGGGCAACACTAATAGTTGCACTAATTAACTCAAATATGTCGATACGTGGATTGGGGGATAAACTATCTATCCCTCCCTATCTCCTACCTACCAGCGGAGGTGTACCATAAATTATTGGGTACCCCCCGCTCCACGTCGTCTCTCCCTAATATCTCCCTTCAAACTAGTCAGTCAGATCCGGGAGACCCACCACCAAGGAAATGTGCAAATAGTCACAATAGATTAAGGTAATTTGATATATTACAGCTTTTTATAGATATTAAATGGATCTCAGATCAAAAATTGGTTCATATATACATATGGATATAAAGTCCCAGCAGGGAATGACTTATCTGCCGAGACCATCCAGTATGATTCCGTCGGCGTCTGTCGTTGGTTATAATGGAAGCCTATGGGTGCCTGAATCCGTCTAGTCGTCAAATGACGGATTCCGACGACAGTTCCGTCTTTTAGCAACAGAGCATGCTCAGATGTTTCCTTTCCGGTTAGAAAATATCTCTTTCTCTCTGTCGGTCTCTCTCTCCCTCTCTGTCGATGTCGGTCTCTCTCTCTGCTGGTCGGTCTCTCTCTCCCTCTCTCTCTCATACTCACCGTTCACCGTCGCGGCGCTGCACGGCTGTCACACTGCTCCGGCGGCTTCTCCTGATTTTGAAAACGCCAGCAGCTCATTATTCCATCTCGTATTCACTGCTTCCCCCGCCCATCGGCGCCTGTGATTGGTTGCAGTCAGACGTGCCCCCACGCTGAGTGACAGCTGTTTCACTGCAACCAATCACAGCCGCCGGTGGACGGGTCTATATTGTGCAGTACAATAAATAAATAAATTAAAAAACTGGCGTGTGGTCTCCCCCAATTTTGATACCAGCCACAGTAAAGCCACACGGCTGAAGGCTGGTATTCTCAGGATGGGGAGCCCCACGTTATGGGGAGCCCCCCAGCCTAAAAATATCAGCCAGCAGCCGCCCGGAATTGCCGCATCCATTAGATGCGACAGTCCCGGGACTCTACCCGGCTCATCCCGAATTGCCCTGTTGTGGTGGCAATCAGAGTAATAAGGAGTTAATGGCAGCCCATAGCTGTCACTAAGTCGTAGCTTAGTGATGGCAGGCGTCTATGAGACACCCCCCATCACTAAACTGTAGTGAAAGTAAATAAACACAAACACCGAAAAATCCTTTATTTAAAATAAAAGACATAAAAACACCCTCTTTCACCACTTTATTATTCCAAAAATACCCCTCCAGGTCCGACGTAATCCACACGAGGTTCCACAATGCTTGCAGCTCTGTTACATCGGAAGCTGACAGGAGCGGCCGTAGAACACCGCCCCTCGCTGTGAGCTCCACGGAGCAACTGAAGTGAGTCCGCGCTGTCAGCGGTGACGTCACTCAGGTTACCCGTGGCCACTGCTGGATTCTGATACAAACTGCTACAACGGATCAGTTTTTTTTAACGGATCCGTCCTATCAGTTGTACCATAATCTCCAAGGCATCCGTCACATCAGTCACAAAACGGATTGTGACTGACACAAAACAATGGAAGTGTGAATGTAGCCTTAAAAGTTTTAAACAGTGTTTAGAAAAGGTCTGGAGTCTATAAGCAGTCTGTGTGAGTGGTGTGCGCCATATGTCGGTTCCGCATGGTGGTGTAATGATATGAATTTCACATCTAGCAAGTTGCATAAATCGTGCTGTGCCACATGCGCCACTTTGATAAAAATAACAGCGGCATTAATTTTTTCTACCAAATCAATACACCTTAAGGCCCCGTTACATGCAACGATATATCGCCGGGGTCACGGATTCCGTGACGCACATCCGGCATCGTTAGTGACGTCGTTGCGTGTGACAGAAACAAGCGACCGTTAACGATGGAAAATACTCACCAAATTGTCCATCATGGACATGTCGTTCATTTTCAAAATATCGTTGATTGTAGAGGACGCAGGTTATTCGTCGTTCCTGCGGCAGCAGACATCGCTATGTGTGACATCTCGGGAACGACGAACTACAGCTTACCTGCGGCCGCCGGCAATGAGGAAGGAAGGAGGTGGGCGGGATGTTATGTCCCGCTCATCTCCGCCCCTCCGCTTCTATTGGGCGGCCACTTAGTGACGCCGCTGTGACGCCGCAAGAACCGCCCCGTTAGAAAGGAGGCGGTTCACCAGCAACAGCGACGTCGCTAGGCAGGTAAGTCCGTGTGATGGCTCCTAACGATAACAAACGACGGGGACGGGTACGCTCGCTAGTGATATTGCTGCGTGTAACGCCCCCTTTAGGCTAGGTTCACATTTCCGTCATTTATATCTGTCACAATCCGCGGCTCTGGTAAACAACGTAATCCGTTTGCCGGATTCCGTTGTTTCCCATAGACTTGTATGAACGGCGGATTGCGACTGATGACCTTGCGTTGCATCCGCTGCGCGACGCATCAGTCGTTTTTGGACTGACCGCCGGGCGGAAACAATGCAGAATGTAACGTTTTTTGGGTCGTCAAAATTAACGCACCGCGCAGGAATCCGTCGCAATCCTTCAAGCTTGTAATGGATGTCTATGGTGCTGGATTCCATCGTACTCCGTCTTACGACGGAATTCAGCGCTGAATTCCGTCATGCTCTACTGAGCATGCCCAGCATGTTTGGCGCACCCACTGGGCTGTCCCAAACACAAACGGATCATGACTGATCTGTCAAAAAACGGACGCACAGCGGATGTAACGGACGCGACGGATCAGTTTTTTCACAGGATTCCTGTGAACGGAATCCTGTGAAATAACACTTCCGTTGCGTCAGTTGACATCTAAAAAACAACGGATCCGTCGCTCAGTCGCAATGACGTACCTGACGGATTTAAAATAACGGAAATGTGAACCTAGCCTTAACAATTCCCTCCCTCCGAGTTCTGAATTTTTCCTCTCTCAGGGTTTCCCTCTCAACTTCCCTCCATCCTGTTCTTGTGATTTGACTCCTGTATCCTTCCCTGGGGGTCAAATTATGCAAATTGATCTAAAATCTAAAATTCATGCCGAGATATAATATACAGAGCCCTCAGGGTGATGATACAAGTCTATGGGGAGATTTATCACGTCACGGGTGTCCTAAAATGCATCAGTTTACACGGTGACAAAAGCGGCGCACACTGGGTTAAATCAGTTTTTCTTCCCTTATGCCACCTCGGGGCCGACCTGTGATACATATGCAAAAAAATAGTGCATGTTCTTGGGCCATTTTACGACTCTTCTTAGCTACATCCCATTTTTTAGGCGTTTTTTACAATTTGTTACTACCAGTCAATAATTTATTATAATCCAACATATTGTACCTTGGAATAGTTACTGTAAAAGGAAAAAAAGTCTTGACGTTGGACGAAAAAAATAAGTTAAAGAAAGTTTAAGAAAAATGTAAAAAAAGACAAAGAAGAAAAACATTTGTACATTTATTATTCAAACAGCAAAACTGAATAAAAGAAGTATCTTTATATACTTGTTGATCCTGTAATGATCGTGAGCGAGAATAAAGTAAATATTAATTATACCGCAGAGTAAACAATGGGATAAGAAACACAACAAATGCAGCACATAAGCGTCTCTCCTGCTGCGGCGTCGCTGCGTCCTGTTACTCCCGGTGCTTTGTGCACTTTTCCCTCCCCCCATTCTTCTCGCTGCCCTGGGGGTGACGTTGTGGCCGCATTGTACCTGGTAACAGTTGTGTTGTGTTATACACAGGGCAGGGCTCTTGTGTCCTGGAGACTGGGGGTCACCTGCCCGAGGCTCCTCTCACCCCCCCTCCTGTTACTAAGGACTCTGCTGTCTCTGACTCCTATATATATAGAGGGCAGAGGAGACAGAGGACAGAATTACTCCACATCCAAAGACCTAACTCGCCGGAGCTTGGAGACTTACAGCCGACACCATGGTGAGTGCCCAATCTGATCCGTTACCTGTGTTACTGTCTAATCTGACCTATATGTCACTATTATACGTGTCCCTGTCCAACGTCAACCGTCCAACATTGTGTGACTGTCCAGGCTCCTCTATTCTGTGTCCTCTCTCCAGTCTAAACTTCTGATTACAATGTATCAGTCTGATCTGTGATGTTACCTCCATCTTCCATGTGTCCATAGTCTGACCCTAATCATGTCCCCCGTCTACCCCCTACAGAGGGAATGTATCTCAATCCACGTTGGCCAGGCTGGAGTCCAGATGGGCAATGCCTGCTGGGAGTTGTACTGCCTGGAACACGGCATCCAGCCGGACGGGCAGATGCCCAGCGACAAGACCATCGGTGGAGGAGACGACTCCTTCAACACCTTCTTCAGTGAGACGGGGGCTGGTAAACACGTCCCCCGCGCTGTGTTTGTGGACCTGGAGCCCACTGTGATCGGTGAGTACTTTAATTGTCCATGACGATGGATAGAAGAGATGTCAGTGAGGGTCTGAGCAGATGAGAGGGGTGGACAGTATGGAAGTCACATAGACACCCCCACTATTTCTCTCCTACAGATGAGGTGAGAACTGGAACCTACAGACAACTGTTCCACCCTGAGCAGCTCATCACCGGCAAGGAAGATGCCGCCAATAACTACGCCCGTGGCCATTACACCATTGGCAAGGAGATCATTGACCTGGTGCTGGACAGGACCCGCAAGCTGGTGAGTTCATGGAGATGTTCATAAATCCTGCATCGTTGAACCCAAACCAACATTGCACATGGTAGAATATAGAGAAGATGACTTAGGACGCAAATAATTTGGGTGCCGTTTTAGAGAAATGTCTCCTGTGACATGAAAGTTTAATGTTCTTTTATGTCTCTTCTCCATCAGGCGGATCAGTGCACAGGTCTCCAGGGCTTCCTCATCTTCCACAGTTTCGGTGGTGGCACTGGATCAGGCTTTACCTCCCTCTTGATGGAACGTCTCTCCGTTGACTATGGCAAAAAGTCCAAGCTGGAGTTCTCCATCTACCCTGCCCCCCAGATCTCCACCGCTGTGGTTGAACCATACAACTCCATCCTCACCACACACACCACACTGGAGCACTCAGACTGCGCCTTCATGGTGGACAATGAGGCCATCTATGACATCTGTCGCAGGAACCTGGACATTGAGCGTCCGACCTACACCAACCTGAATCGTCTCATTGGTCAGATTGTGTCCTCCATCACAGCCTCCCTCAGGTTTGATGGTGCTCTGAATGTGGACTTGACAGAGTTCCAAACCAACCTGGTTCCCTACCCCCGTATCCACTTCCCCCTGGCCACCTATGCCCCCGTCATCTCTGCAGAGAAAGCTTACCATGAGCAGCTTACTGTGGCTGAGATCACCAACGCTTGCTTTGAGCCGGCCAACCAGATGGTGAAATGTGACCCCAGACACGGTAAATACATGGCTTGCTGCCTGCTGTACCGCGGTGATGTGGTACCTAAGGATGTCAATGCCGCCATTGCCACCATCAAGACCAAGCGCACCATCCAGTTTGTAGACTGGTGCCCAACAGGGTTCAAAGTTGGTATCAATTACCAACCACCAACTGTGGTTCCCGGTGGAGACCTGGCCAAGGTGCAGCGCGCTGTGTGCATGCTCAGTAACACCACCGCCATTGCCGAGGCCTGGGCTCGCCTGGACCACAAGTTTGACCTGATGTATGCCAAGCGAGCCTTTGTGCACTGGTATGTGGGTGAGGGCATGGAGGAAGGAGAGTTCTCTGAGGCTCGGGAGGACATGGCCGCCCTGGAGAAGGATTACGAAGAGGTCGGCACCGACAGCGTGGAAGGAGAGGGAGAAGGAGAGGAGGGAGAGGAGTATTAAAGAGGGAGGAACTGGGAGAAGGAGAAGAGGGAGAGGAGTATTAAAGAGGGATGAAACGGGAGGAGAGGAGGGAGAGGAGTATTAAAGAGGGATGAAACGGGAGAAGGCAAGGAGGGAGAGGAATAGTAAAGAGGAAAGAAATCCGAGTTATTGGCTCTTACTGTATGTATCAGCTCAAATAAATGTTTATTTTATTATGTGTATGGTGTTTTGTCGGTTCCTTTACATTCATACCCACCACTGATGACTAGTTAGGGTAATGTTAGCCATCTGCTACAGTTGTTCTTTATCAAAAGGGGACAAAAAGGCTGCATTTTGCTATGGGTCAATTACACTTGTGCCTAGGGGTGACCAAGAAGGAAGGGTTCCCCCAGAATGAAGCATTAACATATGAAAATATATAATAATACATATTCATGTGCAAATATATATTAACCAGCTGTAATAACCAGTGTTGCCCGGGATAGTAAGTATCTATCTCCCTCTCTGTCTCTCTGTCTCTCTCTGTTTCTCTGTCTCTATGTCTCTCTCTTTGTCTCTCTCTGTTTCTCTGTCTCTATGTCTCTCTCTTTGTCTCTCTCTGTTTCTCTGTCTCTCTCTGTTTCTCTCTCTATCTTTCTCTTTGTCTCTCTCTGTAGCTCTTTGTCTATCGCTGTCTCTCTGTGTTTCTCTGTCTCTCTCTCTGTCTCTCTCTCTTTGTCTCTCTGTCTCATTCTGTTTCTCTCTGTCTCTCTCTTTGTCTCTCTGTCTCCCTCTGTTTCTCTCTGTCTCTCTCTGTAGCTCTTTGTCTCTCGCTGTCTCTCTGTGTCTCTGTGTTTCTCTGTCTCTCTCCCTCGCTCTGTTTCTCTCTCTTTGTCTCTCTCTTTGTCTCCCTCTCTCTCTATTTCTCTGTCTCTCTCTGTTTTTCGCTCTGTTTCTCTCTCTATTTCCCTGTTTGCCTCTCTCTGTCTGTCTCTCTTTATTTGTCTCTCGCTTTCTCTGTCTCTGTCTCTCTATTCATCTCCTTCTGTCTCTTTGTCTGTCTCTCTATCCATCTATCTCTGTCTCTCTCTGTCTTTCCCTCCCTATGTCTCTGTCTGCTGCTCTATTTCTTTCTCTGTCTCTCTCTGTCTGCCTCTCTCTCTGTCTGTTTCTCTCTGTCTCTCTCGCTCTCTCCACCGATATCATATTACCTCACACAAAAGCTTCTTATACTAACAATGTCCTTCCTTCCCTATAACAACCAATCACAGCTCCTATTAATGACTTGTAGCTCCCAGCTCCATTGACTTTAATGTTTAAAGTCTGGCTACATCTCCTACCTGATTCATTGCGGATGTACTGCCGTCCTACTATGCTCCCGTCCTCACTCATCAGGCTGGCCGGTATACAAGGCTGGGAAGTCATCTTGTCCTTCTTACTACGTGACAGACCCCAGCGGTCCCACCTGGATCTCCTGTCATCTGTAAAACAGAATCGATCGATTACAGCAACAACCATCCAAAAAGGAAAAAAGTTACAGATCCCACACCCAGGAAACATGGTCACCAATAAATACACCTATAGATGTAGCAGTGCTGAGCTTGTCCTCCCAGTAACTTTCTGCCCAGTGGAATACCGCCTCATAGTGACATCATGGCCATATTTACTAAAACATTGATGCCAGGTTTTGATTTAAAGTTGTTTATAAACTTTTTAAAAGTTTGAGATTTGTGCAAAAATCTGAAGCTTTTCTCATCAATTGTGAGGTTTAAAAAGTGAAAAAAAGAAAAGGTATAAAGCGAAAACCTTTAAGAAAGCATACATTTCTGGAGCCAATCTATACATGCTCCATATTAAAATATGCCAGTAATAGTTGGCCATTAATCATCAGTACAATGTTTCTAATGGAACTTACATTATAGAAAAACTCAATTCATATCCTAATATTTCCCGTTGTCACAAGGAGGTGTTTGCAAACATCGCCGACTGTCATGGCAGCGTCAGGATCTGTGGAGACTACAGATTATTGCACTCCGCCTCCTAAGGTCTCGGATATCTGGGATCAGCGCAGGCAGGCTCTGGTGTCGAATCACAGGCTAGCAAGAGTTAAGGCTGCTTTACACGCAGCGATATCGTGACCGATATCACTAGTGTGGGTACCCACCCCCATCGGTTGTGCGACACGGGCAAATCGCTGCCTGTGGCGCACAACATTGCGCGGACCCGTCACACTACTTACCTGCCCTGCGACGTCGCTGTGACCGGCGAACCGCCTCCTTTCTAAGGGGGCGGTTCGTTCAGCGTCACAGCAACGTCACAGCAGCGTCACTGAACCGCCGCCAAATAGAAGCGGAGGGGCGGAGATGAGCGGGACGAACATCCCGACCACCTCCTTTCCTTCCGCATTGCGGGCGGGATGCAGATAAGGAGAGGTTCCTCGTTCCTGCGGTGTCACACGGAGCGATGTGTGCTGCCGCAGGAGCGACGAACTACATCGTAACTGCTGCAGCAACGATATTCGAGAATGGACCCCTATGTCACCGATGAGCGATTTTGCATGTTTTTGCGATGATGCAAAATCGCTCATAGATGTCACATGCAACGGCATCGCTAAAGCGACTGGATGTGCTTCACAAATTCCGTGACCCCAACGAGATCACTTGAGCGATGTCGCAGCATGTAAAGCGGCCTTTAATCTTTGCTTGTTAATCTCTGTTTGTCACATGTTCTGGGAGAGCCACTCATATTCACTCCCCTCCTATATATGCTGGTTGGACACTTGCATTAGTGCCAGCTATAGCTAGTCTATACTAGTCTGGTGAGGTGCATTTATCTAGGCTTAGGGGTACTTTGCACGATGCGACATTTCTAGCACCAGCCCCCGTCGCACATGCGATATCTTGTGATTGCTGCCATAGCGAACATTATCACTACGGCAGTTTCCCACGCACTTACCTGGTCGGCGACGTCGCGGTGACCGCCGAACAATCCCTCCTTCAAGGTGGAGGTGCGTTCGGCATCACCACGACGTCACTAAGCGGCCGGCCAATAGAAGCGGCGGGGCGGAGATGAGCGGGACATAACATCCCGCCCACCTCCTTCCTTCCGCATTGCCGCAGGTAAGGAGATGTTTGTCGGTCCTGCGGTGTCACACACAGCGATGTGTGACGCCGCAGGAGCGACAAACAACATCGTATCAGCAGCAGGAGCGACATTATGAAAATGAACGACATGAGACAGATCAACGATGTTTTACTGTTTCACGCTCGTTCATCGTCGCACCTAGGATTTACACGTTGCGATGTCGTTACTGGCGCCGGATGTGCGTCACAACAACCGTGACCCTGACGATATTTCGGTAGCGATGTCGAAACGTGCAAAGTACCCCTTAGTGGTGGCTATTATATTATTGTTCTATGTGTTTGTTGTTCTTTTTTTGCCACCTTACTTCTCTTGCTTTTCCTTTTAGTCTCTTACTGTTTATTCCTGAGAGTGTGCAGTGTGGCTGAGCTTCTGCTATCCCTGTCTGTCTCATCCATGTTTCCATCACTTTCCTGCCCTTTCCTTCCCTGTAGGGAGAGGGGAACAGATTAGCTTTACTCAGGAGAATAGTAAGGCACGAGACTCCAGTATCTCCACCATTAGGGGTAATCCGGAGGTTAAGGATAGCCTAGAAACCCCTAGTGTGAGGGACAGCGTAGGAGCCCCTTGTCCCTCCATATCCCACAGTCACGAATCATGTTGTTTTGCGGCCATTTTTTAGGATATTTTTGGCAAAATCAAAGTGGCTTGCTTCCATGGGGAAAAAAAATACAAACAAACTAAACCAAAAGCACAACACATTTCAAAAGGTGTGCAAAACTGGTAACAAAAAAGATTGTTACACATTGGTGAAGGTATCTAATATTAGGATAATGGTGCACCATGACACTGACCTTTCTCCACCATCTCTGACTTGATGCTTAGTCCCGAGTTGACGGACTCTTTAGACCGCGATGATCCAGACTGAGAGGCAAGCTGGTTCTGGGGTATTTCTAACTTTCGTAAGTTCTCCCCTTCAGAGTTAGATCTCCTGAGAATAGACATTAGTGGGGTTCTTCTCTCCGGCCGGTCCTCATTTTTGTCAGCAGACTCTACTTCTCTTCTTTCCTCGGACTGGCTTCGAAGTTTCGAGGACAGACGTTCCATGGTATTTCCAATCTTCCTCCTCATTGCTAACACCGGAGATTCACTGGACTTCTGCTCTTTGTCCACACTCTCGGAGATTGTTTCCACAGATCCTTTCTCTGATTTTACGCTTTCATTGTCTTTTCTTTCTTTGGAACTTCCTCTACCTAAAGTCCAAGAAAGGCGTCTTCCTAGTGAACTGGTTCCATCATCATCTTCAGAAGGCATTTGCTTACGTTCGGTGGTCGGAGTTTTCCTGAAACGCTGGGATAGTCTTCTCATAAAGCTTGGATCTCTTTCTGCATTTGACAGGTCCTGCATAGACCTTGACCTGTCATCTAGTCCTAAAGCTGCTGGGACTAGGAACTCAAGTGGGACACCTACAGGACTGGGCCGGTACATTTCCTCTTCTCGAGATGCATGTGCAGCTGCTAAATTTTTCTCCTCTGACCAAGTCCTGGTTAACATCTTCAGACCTCGAGTCAGAGAAGACTCGCGATTCCTCTTAAACTTGGCTTCAAACACTTCTTCTGAATCGATGTTGCTGATATTGTTGACGTCCTCTGTGCTTTCATCTTTTGATGGATCTTTAAGCTTTGAAAACGATGGGGGTTGAGCTGATTCATCATCTTTAATTACTTTTGGATCCACTTTGGCGGCTATAGACGAGCTTGGTTTTTCCTTAGCAAATGAAATATTCTTTGGCCCTTCACCTTTTTTGGTTTGTACTTGAGGTCCTTCTTCTGAGATACCCACATTGAGAGTTTGCATCATTTCTGCATAAGGAGATGGTTTAGGGGTTGCTGCATTTGCAGGTTGGAGTTTTAGGGCAGATTCTCCAGCTGCTGGAAGTTGAGGATCTGGTGTCTTTATTACCATCTGCGTGGGCTCTTGCCTTGGCACAGACAAGGATGAAGGCACAGAGGCAGATTTTGTCATGTAGGTTGGTGAAGGGGAAGGAACTCCACCGGCTCTTGGCAAAGTTGATGCGGCTGCTGCTGGGCTTGATGACGTAGACTGGGCAACACGTGAACTTGGCATAAGACTTGGAGCACCTTGAGATCTTGGCAAAGTTGATGTGGAAATTGCTTTACCTTGTGGAAAAGTTGGGATTATACCTGAACTTGGCAAAGTAGATGGGACACTTGTTGGTCTTGGCATAATTGGGGCAGATGGAAGACTTGATGGAGAAGTTGGCTCAATGCCTGAACTTGGTAGAGGAAGCGGAACAATAGTTGGGCTTGTTGGACTTCTGGCAGGTGTTGAAACAATGGATGATCTTGACAAAGTAGATTTTACACTAGACTGACTTGGCAACGATGACTGGACAGTCGTTAAAGTTTCATTCTTTTGGACTGATGAAACAGAGGAAACCACTGGTGTGGGAACTTTGGTTTGGGTTAGTGAAGGTTTTGTCTCTGATGGTACGGCTTCTTCTGTTGGAGGAGAATCATCCACTGGTTTTATTGTGGATTCCTCGGGTTTTGGTGATATCCGCTGTACAGGAACATCGCTTTTGTTACTTTCCTTCTCATTTTCAGGTGGTTTTATCATTGGCTGCTCAATCTGAATACTTGGTATTTCTTTTTTGGGTATTGTGTCCTCTACCAAAGCTGTGGCTTTGGGAAGTATCATTTCCAAGTTTTCATTTGAACATTTATCAAACTTGGGTTTCAATGTTTGTGACTTATCCTTCTCGTCAACTTTCCCATTCTGAATATCCAAGCCAGGACCTTCTGTGGTTGGAGGATCAGGAGTTAGAGACTTGGGAGGAATCTCACGAGGAGTTTGAGGACGGGAATCAAATCGTGACTGGTCGGTCAGAGCAGATAGAGATGGAGACTCTTTAAGGCGCTGTGCTTCTAATTGAGCAAGAGGAATTTCCAGGGGTGCTCCAGACCTACGATGTAGAACGAGTGGTTCTGTGTCCCCGTGTGAAAAAGAGCTAGTTTTTCGTAAGACTCTTTCTTCTGATGAATCCCGTCCAGGAGCTGCCTCACTGGAAGCAGCACGAGTCAATTTTATCACAGGGATGGGTGAAGACTGTGTATGCTCAGAACGTGGGGAGCGAGGGGACAACTGTTCAGCTCGTTTTTTATCGAAGGAAAGAGTTTCCATCAGTGGTCCTCTAAGTCCACTGAGCTTGTTATCTGCAGAACTGCCCCTCAATAAGCGCTGTCGCATTAACTCCAGACGTTGGGCATATTCCTCATCAGCTGACCCCAACTTTCGTCTCCTCAGTGGGCTGCGGTTTCGTGTTGGTAACTCCATGGAAGCAGCTTTGGTCATACCTCTGTCAAAGGTATCTCTTTCTTCCCCATCTTCAGTAGACACATTGAGCAAGAGAGCACTGTCTGCAGAACTTCCCCGCCTAAATTCTCCTCTTCGTGCTGCCACCAGTTCATCAGGTATTTCTGAAGATTCAAGACTTGACCCTTTTTTAAGAGGCCTCCTTGGTGGCTCCTTCTTCTTGTGGGATTCCGAGGTCTCATCTTCTGAAGACGAGCCGGCTTCAGCATCACTCGATTTCTTTCTTGTTAGTGATCCCTTAGGACGTTTGCTCAAAGACTCTGTCGTCTCTCTACTTTGCTCTTCTGGTTCTGCAATTTTACCATTGTCCACCTCTTCCTCTCTCTCCATATTTTCTAGAGTGCTGGTGTCTTCAGGGTATTGCGAAGACTGCTCCTCATCTGTCGGGATTTCATTAAGAGACATTCGGGAACCGGAGAACTGTACTTGAAGTGGCATGGGGACATAAGGAAGCTCTTCAAGATCATCGGAGTCTGAAGAAGAGGACAGGCTTGTTGACTCCTTAGGATGCCGGGGGACCGCAATAGACAAGTGGTTGCTTGTGTCTTGCAGGAGCTCCGGGATAGACCTCATCACCATGTTGGATTTGAAGCTGATTAAGGATCGCTAAGTAAGAGTAAGCAAACACAATGTTACCTCGGGAGGCCAGTAAGGCACCAAAAAACAGCACGGTTAAGACTTTACAAGACTTACCTGCCACTTGCGTCGAGACTGGAAGAGTTTAATATGATCTGTGCTGATATTTTTTCCTTTTGCTAAAGTCTGAAATAACGAGAGAAAAAAAACTGTAAGGGGAGATAAGGATGGTACAGGGGTCCTTGGCTGTCCCTAAGACTGGGGTCCCTGTACTGTAACTTATCCCGATGGTAGATTTAAAGGTAGTCAGTGTCGAGCCTCCAACGTGGCCCTGTCTCCTGTCCTGGCCCTGATGGCAATGTCCCTACCACCCAGGGAACAAACTGGGACGGAGATCCCAGGAGCCCACCAACAAGGAATGACTAACAGGGGTAAAACAAAACTCATAGACACCTAACTTCTGCACCAGGGGATAACCAAAGGTGTATGGGTATGGGTACAAAGGAAACGGGGTAGTAGAAATAACTTAACACCACAGCAGATAACAACAGCAGTAAGAACACGTCCTCTCTGCTCCTGGGCTAGCTCCTAACTGAATAGAATAACCAGCAACCTCTCCTGGAAGCACAGGGATAAAATACTGCCTGGAAGTGCACAACTAAAGACACCAGGGAAGGAATTAACCCTTAAATGCCCAAAGGAAAAAATCAATGTTTAAATCTGCATGGTCTCATATGATAAATGAGAACGCTAACCCTGAACCTGTCGTTATACATGTGACAAAAACAATCAATAAAAAGCTTCAAACGCAGAACTCTAAAAAAGCAGCCATGTCTTTCTAAGTCTGTACAACCCCTTTAAGAGTTCTGCCCCCCAGCCCACCTTATGGCACTCGTAGCACGCTTTCCCTTTAAATGCAACACCATTAATTACGTATAGCTGGACATATTGCCCAGATGCTCGCTGATTCCATTACAACCACCCCATCCTCCTCCTAAGGTACAAGCACTCGGAGCTCGGCCCACCTTGAACCAGGGATGTTCCAGACTCTCTTCGGCATTGAGCCTCCTGTGGATACAAATGGGAATATTAGCAATATTGCACCATATATATGAAGGGTCTGCTAAAGGCAACGAGTCGTGTCGTTTAGGCTAGTGGATCCGCAGACGTGTCCCCACACTATGATGCTCTTGTCCAGTAGATCATAATAGCAGATTAACCCAAATGTCCCAATAAGTCTCCATTGATTGTACACAGAAAACTGTTATCTGTCTGTGTTATGGGGGCACTGTGACCAGTAATGATATGGGGGCACTGTGTCAATGTCTCTATTGTATATAGTTGAGGCATGAGGATACTCAGCCAATTGTGTTATTGGGGTATTGTGGTCTGCAATGATATGGGGGCACTGCGTCTGGTCATGTTATGAGGAACTTTGTCTGCTTTTGGGGACACTGTTACAAGGATTTTTACGGGGGGCACTGTGAATGCTTGTGAACTTTGGCCAGAATTATTATTGGGGCACACTGGCTGGCACTGTTGGGGGAGCAGTATGGACATGATATGCAGCACTATGACTGAGTCTCTTAAAGAGGTGCTGCAGCTGCCAGTGAAGGAGTCATTATGGCAGCCCTCATGTACCTGCTTCTTCTTCCCCCACTGTCTGCGGTGTGTATTCTCACCTGCTGGTCCGGCAACTATCAGTTATTGACACCGGGGTGGATATCACTTTACACCTCGGCTGCAGAGATCTACCCGATCTTACTCCAGAAACAAAGGGACCCTGGAAATGACACCGGTCCTACTCACAGCTTCTCATTGCCGAGAACCTTAATTAAGAATCCTCGCGCCTCCCACGTGAGATCAGCAAACATCTTCTCTTCAAACGCCACCGTGTAACCTCGAATGTTCATCAGTGTGGTGTAATCATTCTCCCCCACAAAAGGGGACACTCCGGTCAGACTGCGAATGGGGCAGAATAGATGATATAATGAGTATTTGTAACATGTACAAACAATATTTCTATATAGAACATATGGTAATACGTCCTATAGTGACAAAGCAATAATACCGCAAACTAACAAAGCAAAGATACAAATGTTACAATTATACAGTGAAAATAGCTAAGAACAGAGGCAAAACACTAATGTAAAGAAGTAACATACATCAATAATAATATCTTACCATAAATATGTCAGGACTCCGACTGGCCTAGAAAACAGCAAAATGATATTAGAAAAAATTAGAGTAGTATTGTACATAGGGAACTGTGTTATAGTAGTTATATTCTTGTACCTAGGGGGCAGTATTATAGTAGTTATATTCTTGTACATAGGGGGCAGTATTATAGTAGTTATATTCTTGTACATAGAGGCAGTATTATAGTAGTTATATTCTTGTACATAGGGGGCAGTATTATAGTAGTTATATTCTTGTACATAGGAGCAGTATTATAGTAGTTATATTCTTGTACATAGGGGCAGTATTATAGTAGTTATATTCTTGTACATAGGGGCAGTATTATAGTAGTTATATTCTTGTACATAGGGGCAGTATTATAGTAGTTATATTCTTGTACATAGGGAACTGTGTTATAGTAGTTATATTCTTGCACATAGGGGGCAGTATTATAGTAGTTATATTCTTGTACATAGGGGGCAGTATTATAGTAGTTATATTCTTGTACATAGAGGCAGTATTATAGTAGTTATATTCTTGTACATAGGGGGCAGTATTATAGTAGTTATATTCTTGTACATAGGGGGCAGTATTATAGTAGTTATATTCTTGTACATAGGGGCAGTATTATAGTAGTTATATTCTTGTACATATAGGCAGTATTATAATAGTTATATTCTTGTACATAGGAGCAGTATTATAATAGTTATATTCTTGTATATAGGAGCAGTATTATAGTAGTTATATTCCTGTACATAAGGACAGTATTATAGCAGTTATATTCTTGCATATAGGGGCAGTTTTATAGTAGTTATATTCTTGTACATAGGGAACTGTGTTATAGTAGTTATATTCCTGTATATAAGGGCAGTATTATAGTAGTTATATTCTTGTACATAGGGGCAGTATTATAGTAGTTATATTCTTGTACACAGGGGCAGTATTATAGTAGTTATATTCTTGTACATAGGGGCAGTATTATAGTAGTTATATTCCTGTACATAGGGGCAGTATTATAGTAGTTATATTCTTGTATATAGGGGCAGCATTATAGCAGTTATATTCTTGTACATAGGGGCAGTATTATAGTAGTTATATTCTTGTACATAGGGGCAGTATTATAGTAGTTATATTCCTGTACATAGGGGCAGTATTATAGTAGTTATATTCTTGTACATAGGGGCAGTATTATAGTAGTTATATTCCTGTACATAGGGGCAGTATTATAGTAGTTATATTCCTGTACATAGGGGCAGTATTATAGTAGTTATATTCCTGTATATAGGGGCAGTATTATAGCAGTTATATTCTTGTACATAGGGGCAGTATTATAGTAGTTATATTCTTGTACATAGGGGCAGTATTATAGTAGTTATATTCCTGTACATAGGGGCAGTATTATAGTAGTTATATTCTTGTACATAGGGGGCAGTATTATAGTAGTTATATTCTTGTACATAGGGGCAGTATTATAGCAGTTATATTTTTGTACATAGGGAGCAGTATTATAGCAGTTATATTTTTGTACATAGTGGCACCATTCTGACAGTTATAATGTTGTATGTACCATATATCTGTGACTGGAGAGATTGGCATCTGGTTCACAATTTCAGGTGCCACAAATTCGGGGGTTCCATATTTGCAGTACTGTGGTTCTCCAACATTCAGCTCTTGCGCATTCCCAAAGTCACATATCCGTATCTGATCACTTATCATGTCGGCCATTAAAATGTTCTCCGGCTGTAAAGTGGACACATTAATGTAATAATGTTAATATACGATGGTTCTGATGATGCCAGTAATGTGTCTCACTGTGTGAATAGCGATACCCCTATAACTGAGCTATTACAGTTACATAGAAGTGAGGGGGCAGCAGCTATAAAGCATGATATCGCTTTGATGATGAGATTACACTTCATTGTCGGACAAATGTTGAGCTGTAGATCCATTATAATCCTTCATATCCTACAGGTTTTCACATCACAAGATAAGTATCACACGATGTTTAGCTTTAAACTCGCCGAGTGTCATGGCGGCATGTGACGCTGTTCACACTGCAGAGTCTGACACTCCTCACTATGCCTCCTTTAGTGCTTCTGAAGTTGACAGACAGGCTCGGGCATCGACCAGCTGTGTTCTCATTAGTGATCAGGCTTGCAGGAGTTAATCTCTCCTAGGCTGCTGGTCACCTCGTGGATCACATGTTGTGGGAGACCTATCACAGTCACTCCCCACCTTTTTAAGATGGTGCAACCTGTCTTCCTATGCCGACTATAGTTTTTGCTAAACCGGTCCATGTGCTGTTGTATCGCAGTCCTGCTGGTGGTCGTATTTCTTTGGGTGTGGAGTTCTCCTGGTGTCTTGTTGTTTCTTCCCTGCTCTTATTTTGCTCCTAAGCTCTTTTTGTCTTATACATCTGTGTGTGTGTGCCATGAGATAGTTTTGGTTTCCCCTATTTGTATACTTCTGTTGGCTTTATCACTCCTGCCCTGGCCCTCCCCAGTGGTTGGGGGAGGGGGTATAATATCAGGTCAAAGAAGGTGGCTCAAATATCCTCACCATCAGTGGTAACTCTG
>NC_134359.1:19198274-19310774 GCF_048569485.1 Anomaloglossus baeobatrachus
CAATGGGATGTTGAAAGACGCAATGAGAAACGCAAATAGCTGCGTTTTGGTGCGTTTCTAAGACCAAAAACGCAGCTATAAACGCAGGAGGTGGGTAGTAAAGTGACATGTACAGGAAGAGGATTCCTTCTGTCAGTATATACAGAAGCGTGAATCCTCCCGGTACCGTCACCGCCGCGTCCACCTCCCGTCCTGTGCATGTATGCTGCCGTGCGGCGCCATGTACAGGCAGGAGGTGGAAGCGGCTGCGAAAACAAAAGTTAACAGTAGAAAAAAAAAAAAAAAGTTATACTCACCTGTCTGCAGCCTCCCGGTGCCATGCCCGCTCCCATCTCCTCTCACGGTATCGCCGCTCCGGGTGTGTGCAGTCTCCCAGGGCAGTACAATAGATGCAGGACCTGGCGATGGATCACCTGATGCAGTCACCTGACGCATCAGGTGATCGTAAGTATCACGGTGACGCGGGCGCCCGGCCGGTTATCAGCGGATGCGTCAGGAGGCTTCATCCCTGATTACCGGCAGCTGCTGCAGCGATCGGACGGGATCAGACTCCCGCCCCATCGCTCCAGGAGCTGCCGGTAATCAGCACATAAGTGAGTATTATTTTTTTTTTTTTTTTGCACTGATGCATCTGCTGATTGTATAATCGGCTTTTATACAATCAGCTGATGTGTCATGTGATTCAGGCACTTGATCCTGACACATCATCTGATCGCTTTGCCTTCCAGCAAACCGATCAGACGATATTGGATCCGGATTGGACGGCGCGGGACCCTGACCCAGGATTACTGCGGAGGGGGGTGCTTTATTTCAATAAAGATGGAGTCACTAATTGTGTTGTGTTTTATTTCTAATAAAAATATTTTTCTGTGTGTTGTGTTTTTTTTTATCTTTACTAGAAATTCATGGTGGCCATGTCTAATATTGGCGTGACACCATGAATTTCGGGCTTAGGGCCAGCTATACAGCTAGCCCTAACCCCATTATTACCCGGCGAGCCACCCGGCATCAGGGCAGCTGGAAGAGTTGGATACAGCGCCAGAAGATGGCGCTTCTATGAAAGCGCCATTTTCTGGGGTGGCTGCGGGACTGCAATTCACAGCGGGGGTGCCCAGAAAGCATGGGCACCCTGCACTGTGGATTCCAATCCCCAGCTGCCTAGTTGTACCCGGCTGGACTCAAAAATTGGGCGAAGCTCACGTCATTTTTTTTTTAAATTATTTCATGAAATTCATGAAATAATTTAAAAAAAAAGGGCTTCCCTATATTTTTGGTTCCCAGCCGGGTACAAATAGGCAGCTGGGGGTTGGGGGCAGCCCGTACCTGCCTGCTGTACCCGGCTAGCATACAAAAATATGGCGAAGCTCACGTCATTTTTTTTGTTTGGGGGGGGCAAAGAAATCCTGCATACAGTCCTGGAAGGAGGATGCTGAGCCTTGTAGTTCGACAGCTGCTGTCTGCTCTCCTGCATACACTATTGGATGGAGTATGCTGAGCCTTGTAGTTCTGCAGCTGTCTGCTCTTCTGCATACACTATTGGATGGAGTATGCTGAGCCTTGTAGTTCTGCAGCTGTCTGCTCTTCTGCATACACTAGTGGAGAATGAAGAACACATTGAAGAAGGAAATGACATCAGACCTTTTTTTTTTGTTCACTGATAAAAAACGCATAAGGACGCAGTGAGCAAAAACGCAGCAAAACGCAGCAAAAAAACGCACCAAATCGCGGCAAAACGCGTGCGTTTTTTGCCGCGTTTTTTTTGACGCAGGTGCGTTTTTAGCGGCCAAAAACGCACAAAAACGCAGCGTCAAAAAAACGCACTGTGTGCACATAGCCTAATAGTCTATATGGATGTCACACAGGGACACGATACAGACTGACACCCACCGTCCGATCTCCTTGTGAATGGTGAAGTAATCGGAAAGTCGTCGGGATTTCATTCCATCGGATTCGTCCATCGCTGACCCGGCTCCTGGTTCTTCTGCGGAAAACATGTAAAATATGGGATTCTTAAGAAGAAGAGTCAATTATTCCTTAATTGTTTCTGTTTCCAAAAAGTGACAAGATCTCAATTCAGGGAATGGACAACACAGTACAGCCCCCCGTATCTGGACAATCCCTATTTGTTAAAAGGGTCCTCAGATTGGAATCCGTTCAATGAATTTTTAGTGAAACTTAGGATGAGAGGTGGGGCCCGGGGGGCCATGTAAAGCCGGGTCCTCCAGAGATAGCAAGAGTCAGTCATTGTAGTTACTCTGTTCTTTGGCCGACAGATGAGGGTCCTGATTGGGGGACCCCCTGTCAGGGGCAGGGGGGTCAGTTTTCCCATCGCGGGGCTGCTCGGGGAGATCACGCTCGGATCCAGTGACTTCTCCTCGGTGGGAGCAGCGCTCTTCGCCCACGAGTGAAAAGGGGTGGGAGTTGGATTTTTTGGATATATATATAAAGTTCGTGACGCCAACCACGGGTTGTGGTGATGGTGGGCACCACCGCTGCTGGTGACGGGGTTCCCGGGAGCGATGGCAGGGAGCAGCTAGGTGTTGACCCCTCCGTGGGTAGGGGCTGTTGGTCCCGGGGCCCGGTAGGAGGTTGGGTTCCCGTAGGATGGGGTTCGCAGGGTGCAGGGTTGCGGTGCAACGCAGCGCGGTACCGGATGGCACAGGTGTACTCACTCAGACACAGATGGACAGAATCTCTGGTAAACCAAACGGCTGGATGGACGGGGCCCACAGCCGGCTGCGGTGTTCTCCCTGGACGGGCTGATGGTGGCTGTCGTTTTCCTGCACCTGTGTTTTGTATCTTGACTCCAATGCCTGGGCACCGGTAGTCCGCTCCCCAGCCGCAGACGCTGGCCCTGTGGATCTCTGGCCCTTGGTGGTGGCGCTTATCCGGAACGGTTGGGCTGTTGCCTTCAATCGGGACTAGGGTGGGAATGAACCCCTGAGGTCCAGACCGCAATCAGTAAATTTGACTAAAGGTTGGCTTCGAGCCTAGTCGGGGTCTGAGTACCCTGCCTGGTGCTTGGCTCCAATCGGCTCCCCGGTTCGGTACCAGCGGGCCACCGCCTGACACCGGTCCTACGGGTCCGCTGACCTTCACCAACTCCTGCAGACGGCCACCACCGTCTGCCTACCTTGCTGGAAGTACCTGGGCTCCGACCCAGACACACACAGTAGCACTCCTCACACTCCACCGTCCACAACTGGACTCCCTCTACTCACTAACTAATGTGTTTTTCCCGCCTCCAGGCCTGTGAACTCGTCGGTGGGCGGGGTCAACCGCCTGGCTCCGCCCCACCTAGTGTGGACATCAACCCTGGAGGGTGGCAACAAGGGTTTAATGTGTGACTGGTGTGACCTGTCCAGGGAAGGGGGTGTATGGTGTTGTGTCTGTGAATACCTGGCTAGGCCAGGGCGTCACACCCCTAATATAGTATTGGAGACCAGACGCCAGGTATCTCACCTTTGCACACCTGCAGCTCGGCCTTACATGACACCTCTCCTGCCACGTTGCGGGCCGTGCAGGTGTACACCCCCGAGTCCTCAGGGGCCGCATTCAGGATAACCAGGGAGCACTCCGCATCATCATACACAAAATTAAAGTGTCCGCTTTCCACCAGGAGCTCGCCGTCCTAAGAAAAGGAGCACAACATTACCGGGGGGTGTGTAGGGACCAATGGGTATGAAGACGAGGGTGCGGGGCTGGGAGACGTGGACTCACCTTGTACCACATTATATCCGGCACTGGTTTTCCTTCCACAACAACTACGAAGCGAGCGGTTTCTCCAGCCTTGATCTCTATGTCCTCCATGATGGACTCGAATCGAGGAGACTCTGCGGAGAGGACACATTGCAGAACATGCATCTATTTGCAGGCAAACCTTCTAATATAATTAAGCTTTAGTGTCTCCCCAAAAACATGTTGCATTAAATCCCAAGTTGGGGGTCACCCGAGCAATGCAGAGGAGAAATGAAATCTGGCACCCCCACAGATCAGCAGTTGTCAGGCCAGGTGTTATGGGATTTTTGATGCATAGTTGCTCCTTTGGTCTTATCATGAGCAAATTTATGTGGTTTATGGTCAACTTTATAAGTAGCCGTCTGCCGATGGTACCTGCCATCTCTATGCTGATGGTGCAATTGTCAGCTCCAAACAGGTTCCTGGCTTCAAAAACCAACTGTCCGAGATCCGACTTCTTTGGGCTGAAGATGGTGAGTGAGTGCTGGTCATCATCTGGCATACTCATCTCACAAATGCCTTCCACGCTGCGCAGAATTGTGCCTGCTCTAGAGAGAAGGAGACGTGTTTATAACAATGCAGCAACCAATATGTATCATTAAGGAAGGAAACAAGTGCCCAACATGGAAAGCGGCTAGTAACGTGTCTTAACACATAAAAAATCTGTTCCTGCCTTTTACAACTCATCAGCAAAGAAATGACGATGGAATTCAATAACGACAACTCTTTTAAAAAAAAAAAAGACTTCAGACAATGCTATATCAGAAAAACATCCCTCCTCCAAGTCAATGTATTTCTCAAGAAACAGTCTGAAAACATGACCGACCTGTTCCTGACTTTTAGAATTCATCAGTAAAAAGCAGAGGGCACTGTCGCCCTGAATTACTGATCCACAATGGGAAAAATATTATATCTGAAAGCCCTCCTCCATATCAATGCGCAACTTATGGAAGTCGTCTTCAAGAATAACTGGTCTGTTCCTGCCTTTTAGGCCTCATCAGTAAAGAGCAGAGGACACCGTTGCTTTGCATTAATAAGTCGTGTGCATCTGACATTGCTGCCTGGAAAAATATCCCTTCCTCACATCAATGTGTAACTCAAGAAGGTGTGATAAAATATAAAAGACCTGTTCCTGACTTTTATGCCTCATCAGCGAAAGTCAAAGATCAAGGATGACTTCCATTAAGTCACATAAAAGATAATCAATGATTTTTTGTTATTTTCGTCTCGACAAAGAATGGATAGAAAACTCCAAGATCATAATTAGTCAAATATTAGAGAGGGTGCAGAGGTTATTACAGAGGGCGCAGAGGTTATTACAGAGGGTGCAGAGGTTATTATAGAGGGTGCAGAGGTTATTATAGAGGGTGCAGAGGTTATTACACAGGGTGCTGAGGTTATTACAGAGGGTGCAGAGGTTATTACAGAGGGTGCAGAGGTTATTACAGAGGGTGCAGAGGTTATTACAGAGGGTGCAGAGGTTATTACAGAGGGTGCTGAGGTTATTACAGAGGGTGCAGAGGTTATTACACAGGGTGCAGAGGTTATTACAGAGGGTGCAGAGGTTATTACAGAGGGTGCAGAGGTTATTACAGAGGGTGCTGAGGTTATTACAGAGGGTGCTGAGGTTATTACAGAGGGTGCTGAGATTATTACAGAGGGTGCTGAGATTATTACAGAGGGTGCTGAGATTATTACAGAGGGTGCAGAGGTTATTATAGAGGGTACAGAGGTTATTACAGAGGGTGCTGAGATTATTACAGAGGGTGCAGAGGTTATTATAGAGGGTACAGAGGTTATTACAGAGGGTGCTGAGGTTATTACAGAGGGTGCTGAGATTATTACAGAGGGTGCTGAGATTATTACAGAGGGTGCTGAGATTATTACAGAGGGTGCAGAGGTTATTATAGAGGGTACAGAGGTTATTACAGAGGGTGCTGAGATTATTACAGAGGGCGCAGAGGTTATTATAGAGGGTGCAGAGGTTATTACAGAGGGTGCTGAGATTATTACAGAGGGTGCAGAGGTTATTATAGAGGGTGCAGAGGTTATAGAGGGTACAGAGGTAATTACAGAGGGTGCAGAGGTTATTATAGAGGGTGCTGAGATTATTACAGAGGGTGCTGAGATTATTACAGAGGGTGCTGAGGTTATTACAGAGGGTGCAGAGGTTATTACAGAGGGTGCTGAGATTATTACAGAGGGTGCAGAGGTTATTACAGAGGGTGCAGAGGTTATTACAGAGGGTGCTAGGATTATTACAGAGGGTGCAGAGGTTATTACAGAGGGTGCAGAGGTTATTACACAGGGTGCTGATGTTATTAGAGAGGGTGCAGAGGTTATTACAGAGGGTGCTGAGGTTATTACAGAGGGTGCAGAGGTTATTACAGAGGGTGCTAGGATTATTACAGAGGGTGCAGAGGTTATTACAGAGGGTGCAGAGGTTATTACACAGGGTGCTGATGTTATTAGAGAGGGTGCAGAGGTTATTACAGAGGGTGCTGAGGTTATTACAGAGGGTGCAGAGGTTATTAGAGAGGGTGCAGAGGTTATTACAGAGGGTTCTAGGATTATTATAGAGGGTGCTGAGATTATTACAGAGGGTGCTGAGATTATTACAGAGGGTGCTGAGATTATTACAGAGGGTGCAGAGGTGATTACAGAGGGTGCAGAGGTTATTATAGAGGGTGCAGAGGTTATTATAGAGGGTACAGAGGTAATTACAGAGGGTGCAGAGGTTATTATAGAGGGTGCTGAGGTTATTACAGAGGGTGCTGAGATTATTACAGAGTGTGCTGAGGTTATTACAGAGGGTGCAGAGGTTATTACAGAGGGTGCTAGGATTATTACAGAGGGTGCAGAGGTTATTACAGAGGGTGCAGACGTTATTACACAGGGTGCAGAGGTTATTACAGAGGGTGCAGAGGTTATTACAGAGGGTGCTAGGATTATTACAGAGGGTGCTGATGTTATTAGAGAGGGTGCAGAGGTTATTACAGAGGGTGCTGAGGTTATTACAGAGGGTGCAGAGGTTATTACAGAGGGTGCAGAGGTTATTACAGAGGGTGCTAGGATTATTACAGAGGGTGCAGAGGTTATTACACAGGGTGCAGAGGTTATTACAGAGGGTGCTGAGGTTATTACATAGGGTGCTGAGATTATTACAGAGTGTGCTGAGGTTATTACAGAGGGTGCAGAGGTTATTACTGAGTGTACAGAGGTAATTACAGAGGGTGCAGAGGTAATTACTGAGTGTACAGAGGTTATTACAGAGGGTGCAGAGGTTATTACAGAGGGTGCAGAGGTTATTACAGAGGTTATTACAGAGGGTGCAGAGGTTATTACAGAAGGTGCAGAGGTAATTACACAGGGTGCAGAGGTGATTACAGAGGTTATTACAGAGGGTGCAGAGGTTATTACAGAAGGTGCAGAGGTAATTACACAGGGTGCAGAGGTGATTACAGAGGTTATTACAGAGGGTGCAGAGGTTATTACAGAGGTTATTACAGAGGGTGCAGAGGTTATTACAGAAGGTGCAGAGGTAATTACAGAGGGTGCAGAGGTTATTACAGAGGGTGCAGAGGTTATTACACAAGGTGCAGAGGTAATTACAGAGGGTGCAGAGGTAATTACTGAGTGTACAGAGGTTATTACAGAGGGTGCAGAGGTTATTACAGAGGGTGCAGAGGTTATTACAGAGGTTATTACAGAGGGTGCAGAGGTTATTACAGAAGGTGCAGAGGTTATTACACAGGGTGCAGAGGTGATTACAGAGGTTATTACAGAGGGTGCAGAGGTTATTACAGAAGGTGCAGAGGTAATTACAGAGGGTGCAGAGGTTATTACAGAGGGTGCAGAGGTTATTACACAAGGTGCAGAGGTAATTACACAGGGTGCAGAGGTGATTACAGAGGGTGCAGAGGTAATTACAGAGGGTGCAGAGGTGATTACAGAGGGTGCAGAGGTGATTACAGAGGGTGCAGAGGTGATTACAGAGGGTGTAGAGGTTATTACGGTGTGTGCAGAGGTAATTACAGAGGGTGCAGAGGTTATTACACAGGGTGTAGAGGTTATTACAGAGGGTGCAGAGATAATTACTGAGTGTACAGAGGTAATTACACAGGGTGTAGAGGTGATTACAGAGGGTGCAGAGGTTATTACAGAGGGTGCAGAGGTAATTACTGAGTGTACAGAGGTAATTACACAGGGTGCAGAGGTGATTACAGAGGGTGCAGAGGTTATTACAGAGGGTGCAGAGGTAATTACTGAGTGTACAGAGGTAATTACTGAGTGTACAGAGGTAATTACACAGGGTGCAGAGGTTATTACAGAGGGTGCAGAGGTTATTACAGAGGGTGCAGAGGTTATTACAGAGGGTGCAGAGGTAATTACTGAGTGTACAGAGGTAATTACACAAGGTGCAGAGGTGATTACAGAGGGTGCAGAGGTAATTACAGAGGGTGTAGAGGTTATTACGGTGTGTGCAGAGGTAATGCTTGCACCCGTTGCTGGTGCCCGTGTTTGGCACCGGTGCCCGGGTCACACCCAGCTGTGCACTGCGGCAGACGTTACCTCCTCCAGGTGACTCTGGCGTCCACGTGGTTCAGTGTCACGGTGGCGCACAGCAGATGATTCTCCACCATGTACAGCAGCTCAGGGCGATCTGTGATGACCGGCGCCTCCTGTTGGTAGGGACCTGTAAGATCGTGTCACATGTAGCACATCAATGACGCTGACACCGGCTTTGGGTATCACTAATCAGTCTGACAATATTGTGAATGTATGCCGGACCCCGGATGTGCTCTCTCACCTCGGTCCTGCAGCCTGACGCAGTCACTGGGCGCGGACGGTTTGCTGTGAGACGTCGCAGTGTACGTGACCACACGGAACAGGTACTGGTAGCCTTTAGTTAATGACCGGACGCTATAGCTGGTCTCCTTCAGGTTGTTGGCGATGACGGTCCACTGGACAGAGCCCACCGCCTGCTGCTGCAACGAGTACGTGATCTCCGCCATGTCTGCCGGGACAGAAACAGACTGTGGGTGATACAAAGGCACTGACACCTGGAATAAGGAGTCTTGTAAGACTTCACTGCTCCTCCCAGAAAGCAAAACACCATCCACATACAAGACACGGGGAGGAGCGATGCGTCCTCATCACTGAATGTCAGTTTCTCCTTTAGACTCTTTGCCCCAGTATATAAAATCTCGGAACCCTAATCCCCCAGTGTATAACCTCCGACCCCGTGCTCCCTGGTGTACAACCTCCAGCTCTATTGCTCCTGGCGTATAATCTCCAATTACCTTACTGAGATGTGCAGTATAACCGCTGCCCCCCCGGCTGCGCCATCTGCCCTTACTAACATGTGACAAGCGCAGCCGGTGGTCCGGAGCTCACTGATACCAGCGCATCCTGTAATAGGAGCCTCCGGGGTAACACGTCCGTTCCTGACATTTCTTCCTCCTGAATCTTCCCCATCACCTGTGAGTGATATTACTGAGAAGTGGAAGAAACTGCAGCAGCTCAGCCACGAAGTGGAGACCCCATAATGCTACAGAACGGGGGGCCGAGTGCTGAGGAGCAGAGGACAGAAAAGTCCTCTCCACTCTGCTGACCCCATAACTGCAGAGTCCAGACCTCCACTGGTAACATCAGCACAAACACTGCGCCCCCGGGAGCTTCATGGCCGAGCAGCTACAGCCGTACATCACCAAGCACAATGCCAAGCTATACATCACCAAGCACAATGCCGAGCCGTACATCACCAAGCACATTGCTAAGCCGTACATCACCAAGCACAATGCTGAGCCATACATCACCAAGCACAATGCTGAGCCATACATCACCAAGCACAATGCTGAGCCATACATCACCAAGCACAATGCTGAGCCGTACATCACCAAGCACAATGCCGAGCCGTACATCACCAAGCACATTGCTAAGCCGTACATCACCAAGCACAATGCTGAGCCATACATCACCAAGCACAATGCTGAGCCATACATCACCAAGCACAATGCCGAACCGTACATCACCAAGCACAATGCTGAGCCATACATCACCAAGCACAATGCTGAGCCATACATCACCAAGCACAATGCTGAGCCGTACATCACCAAGCACAATGCCGAACCGTACATCACCAAGCACAATGCTGAGCCGTACATCACCAAGCACAATGCTGAGCCGTACATCACCAAGCACAACGCAGATCCATACATCACCAAGCACAATGCCAAGCTATACATCACCAAGCACAATGCCGAACCGTACATCACCAAGCACAATGCAGAGCCTTACATCACCAAGCACAATGCCAAGCTATACATCACCAAGCACAATGCCGAACCGTACATCACTAAGCACAATGCTGAGCCGTACATCACTAAGCACAATGCCGAGCCGTACATCACAAAGCACAATGCTGAGCCGTACATCACCAAGCACAATGCCGAGCCATACATCACCAAGCACAATGCCAAGCTATACATCACCAAGCACAATGCCGAACCGTACATCACCAAGCACAATGCCGAGAGTTGGATGGGGAGGTGTAAAGCCGCCACCACTGGACTCTGGAGGAGACGTGTTCTGTGCAGGGACGGATCTCTTATCTCTATCTCTGTCTGATGGAGGGGTCTGGGTTTGGTGAATGGAGGACGTCACCCCCTGACTGCATTGTGCCCGTTGTACAGAGGGTGGAGGAGGAGGATGCTGTTATCAGGACATGGGTAAGGGCTGTTTGGTAGAAGAACATGACGCCGCGCAGAGCCCGGACCTCACCCCATCCACAGCTATAATGGAGATTGTGAACACGGCCTCCCCCAACATCAGTGTCACCTCATAAATGTTCTTCTGGACGAAGGGAACAAACCCACAAACGTCTCCAAGATCTTGTAGATATAGAACAGCAGAGCTGTTATATCTGCAGCTGGGATGACTCCATATTAATGTCTATGCATGTAGCTGGAGGTCAGAGAAGCTCTGTACTTTTCTCCATATGGTGAATGTATGTATGATCCATACATGCCTGGAAAATGGGAAGGAGCCCTGCTTTTCTCTTTGTGCCAGACAAGCAAGAGGGTTAATGCCATACAGGAGCTTTAGAGCTTCGTCCTGGGCCTCAGCCCTTGTGGCCATTACACAGGGGGAGGACAGAAGCTCTGACCACGGCAGTTACAGGTGGGCGTCAGCTGTGTAGTACAGACGGCCCCTGCCGTGAGCTGCCATCTACTGTACTGTTGGATGTGAATGTGTTAAAAGGTGATAAATAACAATTAGTAGAGAGACAATTATACCGATTGCGGGGTCCAGCCTTTTCGGGGGGTTCCATCTGAGCTTGACTACTTTTCCGGTTACAGAGGTAATTATAGGGGGGCCATCAGGAGGGGTGGGCACCACATCTGGAGAAACAAAGGAGAGACATCAAGTTGATGAGATAGAAGCTTACAGCAGAGATTAACTTAATCCATAATTTTCACCAGTCCTAAAACAGATATTAATTTCATCCTTTTCACTCATCTGTTTCAGATCGCCAGCCCCAGGGGGTGTCTGAGACCCCCAACCCCAGAACTATAGCCCCCAATGCCCAAGATTCCCGGGCGACACATCCGGCTGTATCTATGCTCGATATCATTTTCCTGTGAGACGAGAGGGTCACGTACAAGCCAACCCCAACACGGCACGTGGCAGGATTCAGCGCCATCCTAAGGATGCCCAGGACAGGAGCCTCGACGCTCAGCGTGAGAACGGGGTCGGCTGAGGGTTAGATGCTTTTACACCATTTTCTGTGCACTAATATTATTTGGGGGACACAAGGAAGGAGGCGCTTTATACAGTGCGTCACCAATTGGGAAAAAAATACTTTAATGTGTCCATGGGAGAATGTATCTGCGGATTTTTCTGCATCAAAATCCGCAGCTTTCCCGCAAAATCCGCAGGTGCGGATTTGCTGCGGATTTGCTGCGGATTTTGTGATTTTTTTTTTAATTCAATTGAATAGGCAAAATCCGCACGAAAATCCGCAACAATAATTGACATGCTGCAGATTTTTCTGCATGAAAATCTGCACGATTTCCGCTGCGGAAAAATCCGCAGCGTGGGCACAGCATTTCCCAAATGCCATAGAAATGGCTAGGGAGTAGCTGTGCTGCAGATTTCTGGAAAATCAGCGGCTTTTCCGCGAGAAATTCGCGGCAAAATCCGCGCATTTTCCACAGCGTGGGCACATAGCCTTAGGGGGCAAAGAGGGACCACTAAGATTTCATCAAGGCACTGAGGCTATTAATACTTTTTGGCCCAAAAAGGGAATTATTGCAAAAAGGTACTAACTAGTACAAGGAAGGGATGGTTAGTACTGTTGGGTGCAAAAAGAGGGTTTTTTTATTTTAAGGGGCACGTATTGGAAATATTATTCTAAAAGGACTAAAGAAGGAGCAATTAATTTGCTCGCACAAAAGAGGAACTATTATCTGGTGGGGGGCACAAATAGGGATAATTGCAAGTAGGGGCATATAGTAGCTATATTACTGTGTGGGGCACAAAGGAAGATATTAAAGGGTATTATTATTGTGTGGGGGGAGCAAAGGGTCTTCTTCTTCCCTCTTGCAGGCATCCCTGGCAGCCAGACATAGTGAGGGACCTTTCATCCTCTCAGCCTTGTCAGACAGACTGAACCCTCAAAGGCAATACCCAGACGTGTGAGAGGAAGTAGCTAACTTCTCCTTTGATTTCATTGTAAGAAGGCGACCGGATATCACCTGCCATGAATATTCATGAGATCGGACAATGCTCACCTGTGACGTAGAGATGGGCATAGCAGGCAGCTTTGCCCACCTTGTTGGAAATCACACTCTTGTAGACCCCCGCATGAGAATGGCTGACTGACGGGAACACCAGACGATGAATGTCTTTATCTACGAGGAGACACAAGACAAGAGTTCAGTTTCTTCTGAGAATATTCCCAATCTTGCACCTTTCAATCAGAACTGCAGATATTAGCAGAGACCGGTTTCCCAGAGGTTGTGCTGCGAGTTCTTGCTGTGCTAGAGGAACAGAAGCTTAATGTCTGACTACACAGCAACGGAGGAAAGATGGACGTTACTTCCCAAGTTTTCAGATTTTTTTTCTTGTGTCTTAGGATTTAGCCCTTTTAGGGTTTCTTACATTGGGTCATTCTGCATTCGTCCGAGCTCTGGATCTTCTGCCCATTGTGGTACCAGGTGATGGTGGGATACGGTAATCCGGTGACCTGACACTCAAGCTGCACTTCACGAGACTCCACCACATCTAAGTCTTGCAGGGGACGCAAAAAATCAGGCATGAGGACCCCTTCCACCTCGCTGTCCTGCACCTCCGGCTCCTCCGGAATGGACGGCATCTTTTCAAGCTTGGATCTGAAAAAAATATCGTGTTAGAAGGGCAGAGATTTCGGATCTAGCGACTAGAGATGAGGGAACCCGAGGTTTGCACCAAACACAGACATTTTAAAAAAACGGAGTTCAGGTGCTTCACTTATGCTGACCACTCAAGTGAGCTTCGCTGTGTTCGGGTACGCTCGGTGCTCCGGTACGCTCGGTGCTCGGGTATCCTCGGTGCTCAGTTCAGTGCGAGCTACTTTCAGTGTTTGATCGGCTCATACTGGGGGGTAAAATCAGCATCATTGGATGTAGTGTGTACCAAAAATAAAAAATTGAAAACTCCCACCCACACCCCAACCTGGAAATGCTCTGTTTATGGCCGGCTGCATGCGGACAGAGACCCGTGACTTCCATTGGGGTTCGGGTCAAGTCTGAGACCAGAACAGAACTTTATAAAAAGTTTGTCTGAACCCACCGAACTGGACTTCCCCGGTTCCGCTCATCTCTACTAGCGACCTGACCATTTTTGTGATTTGTTACAGTCGCATTCTAAGTTTTGGATCATTTTTTCATTTTCCTCTCGGTGTTTTTTTTTTGTCACTATTTTTGGATACCTATAACTTCTTGATTAGTATTTATTCATTATTTGGGGGGGTGCATGTTAAACCCCTCCCCACATTTTGGAAGATTCCATTCCTATGATATAAACGATGTGTTACCGTTATTCTACAGCTCAGTAAATAATATTGTTTTTCACTTATTATTTCACAAGAAACCTGATTCTTTTTGTGTTGTGAAGTTCCCGGAGTTTTGCTTTTCATTGATGGAGCTGGTGAGGGCTCGTTTTTAGCGGGGTGAGTTATCGATTTCCTTGATAGTATGTTGTTGATAAACATGTAGCGCCTCTGAATATATCAGAGTCCTACAGGGAACTGCATCCTTTCCCCAAGGTGCAGGGCCTGACCCCCCATGGTTACAGGTTCCCAGAAACCGGTGTCACTCCCATCAGCACCACAAATCCCAACCAACACCCCACACCATGACCTGTCAGACACACCAGTGGGTTGGTCTAGCTGGAAAAAAGCCGCCTACCTAGGGGTCAGGCAGACTGGTGGGAGGGACCAAGACAGGCTAGTATCAGCTCTCAAAGTGAGAGGCGCTGGAGTGTTCGCTCCCGGGGAGCTAGAAAGACAGAAGTTGGGTCGCAGACAGTGGTCCGGGACCAGAGGAGTCGAGGACCGGTTGTGGGGACGTTGGACAGGGGTGCGACGGACATAGGGACTGTCGGCACCAAAAAGGCCCAACAGAACAGACCGGTACCGAGCACGACGGGGTACAGGACCCTAGCTCAGGAACTGATTCAACGTCCTGACAATTCACCTGAGAGGGAGAGGATCTTCAAGGACTTCCCTGAACGCTCAGAGATTGAGAGCATCCGCACAACGAGGGGGACAGGGTTTTCCAGATATAGCAGCCCACTGAGGTCCCAAGTGCCAGCCCTCAAGAGCACAGCTACACTACACATAGTGAGTGGGGCCCCTACAGCTTCAAGCCACGGGGACCACCAACAAACAACAAATTGTGCACGGAGGCAGGCTCCGGATCATTAAGTGACACCGGTGGGACCAGGTACCTGGACAGACTTTTCCGCAGCGGCAGCTGTACACAGAGACTTTGGTTTACCTGCAGCTGACACCACGACTACCCACAGTGAGTAACATACCCTTACACCCTGTCCTACCCATCTCTCCAGGAGGCCAGGGCCTTCCCTGCCTGCGGAGGGACTGACACCTTGCTGCTCCACACCACCTGCCCCGGTACTCCCTCCAGCAGCGGCAGTACTCCCATTACCGCAACCCGCAGGTGGTGTCACAAACTCTTCCCTTGTCAAGTTTTAAGTGCTCGTCCGGACCCCTCTAGCCACGACCACCCTGGATACGAGCACCTCGGTCGTCACCGGGGCGGCACAAGCACATGACATTTTCGATCGCTTTTTAATGTATCCTTCGGGACAGGGAATAAATATAAGTCGAGTGTTGCAGCGATATAATTATCTCTCCTTTGTTATTATATTTGTGTTAGAGAATTAAGCAATTAAAATAGGTTTAAAAAAGTTTATAAACTTTTTTTAAAACTTTTTATTTTGCCCCCACTTTCCTGATAGCCTGTTTATCACACTGTATAGCGGTGTATCATAGCTTAGGACTACACGGCAGCTTTGACTACAGCTTCTGAGCGTCTCCTCTGTTAGGCGGCTTTCACACATCCGGTTTTTGCCATCAGGCACAATCCAGCAAAATGTGGATAGAATGGATCCGATGAAATTTCTTCGTCCGGCTGCCAGAAAGAACGCAGCATGGAATGTTTTTGTCTCCAGCAAAAAATCGGACAACGCTGGATGCAGCGCCATCCGGAATGTTGTATAATGGAAGCCTATGGGCGCCGGTGGATCCGTCGTTATCCGGCATATGACAGAATCCAACGACGGATCCAATTTTTAAACTGAGCATGCTCAGTATCACAATAAATTCATCAAAAACAGAATGCATGGAAAAACTAAAGGGATGGATCCGTTTTTTCACCGGATCGTGCCTGATGGCAAAAAAACTGATGTGTGAAAGTGGCCTAAGGCGGGCTTTACACGTTGCGATATCGCTAGTGTCGGCTAGCGATGTCCAGCGCGATAGCACCCGCCCCCGACATTATCGCTACAGCAGCGTCACACGCACATACCTGGTCGGCGACGTTGCTGTGACCGCCGAACAATCCCTCCTTCAAGGGGGAGGTGCGTTCGGCGTCACCGCGACGTCACTAAGCGGCCAATAGAAGCGGAGGGAGGGAGATGAGCGAGATAAATCATCCCGCCCACCTCCTTCCTTCCTCATTGCCGGTGGACGCAGGTAAGGAGATATTTGTCACTCCTGCGGTGTCACACACAGCGATGTCTGCTGCCGCAGGAACGACGAACAACATCGTACCTGCAGCAGCAACGACATTATGGAATGGAGCGACGTGTCACCGATCAACGATTTTTGACGTTTTTCTGATCGGTGATCGTCGCTCCTAGGGTTCACACGCTGCGATGTCGCTACCGGTGCTGCATGTGCGTCACTAACAACGTGACCCTGACGATATATATTTACCGATGTTGCAACGTGTAAAGCCCCCCTAAGTCTGTATCCACTAAGGCACACAGGAGCTGTATACACAAAACTATAAGCACATCTGCTGTTTTTCCAAATCGTTACTTTTCTAGACGTGTTCTATTCTATGATACTGGATATTCTGGATTTCCTTACATATGGGTTGAGGCGCCGAGTCTGGGCTCCTCCACATACAGCTCTGCGGAGCACTCCGCTTCCCCGTGCTGGTTGCGGGCAGTGGCGGTGTATTGCCCCTCATCCTCACTGGACACCTGGGTGATCAGCAGGGTGTGATATCCTCGCTCTTGCAGGATATGCAATATCTCACTCTCCTCCACTGGTCGGCCTGACAAGGCAGAAATAAAGAACATAGTCATGAAATAAAAACCCTTCAAATGAGTTAATAAGATCTAAGTGTGTGCTGCAGAACACTCACCATCGTGCATCCACGTGACCACAGGGGGCGGCGTGCCGCTGATCTTACAATCCAGCCGGCCCGTCCGACCCTCGATCACATCCCGATCTGACATCTTCCTGGTGAAGAGAGGAGCCAGCGAGGGCTGGACTGTGAGAACGGCACTGCATGTCAGCTCATCTGGAGGGGGGTACAAAGGAGAAAAGAGGGAATGACAATCACAACTGTGGAATTAATGATACTATATAAGGGAGGAAAAGAAATAAATAATTGTCAAAGCAGTACCTGCAGCTACCACTAGAGGGAGCTCCCTGCACACAGAATTGACAACTGCCTTTAAGTTCAATATATTGAATAAATGCAAATGCAGTGAGTGCCCTCTAGAGGTGGCAGCAGGTAACAAGAATGTCATCAGAGTTTTGCTGTGGGGCCCCGTGATTTATGTGAATACATCTGGGGCATAACAATGGGTGTAATTCAAGATCAGTACAGGATAAGTAATGTAATATATGTACACAGTGACTGCACCAGCAGAATAGTGAGTGCAGCTCTGGAGGATAATGCAGGAGGTAACTCAGGATCAGTAATGTAATGTATGTACACAGTGACTGCACCAGCAGAATAGTGAGTGCAGCTCTGGAGGATAATGCAGGAGGTAACTCAGGATCAGTAATGTAATGTATGTACACAGTGACTGCACCAGCAGAATAGTGAGTGCAGCTCTGGAGTATAATACAGGAGGTAACTCAGGATCAGTACAGGATCAGTAATGTAATATATGTACACAGTGACTGCACCAGCAGAATAGTGAGTGCAGCTCTGGAGTATAATACAGGATGTAACTCAGGATCAGTACAGGATCAGTAATGTAATATATGTACACAGTGACTGCACCAGCAGAATAGTGAGTGCAGCTCTGAAGTATAATGCAGGAGGTAACTCAGGATCAGTACAGGATCAGTAATGTAATATATGTACACAGTGACTGCACCAGCAGAATAGTGAGTGCAGCTCTGAAGTATAATGCAGGAGGTAACTCAGGATCAGTACAGGATCAGTAATGTAATATATGTACACAGTGACTGCACCAGCAGAATAGTGAGTGCAGTTCTGGAGTATAATACAGGAGGTAACTCAGGATCAGTAATGTAATGTATGTACACAGTGACTGCACCAGCAGAATAGTGAGTGCAGCTCTGGAGTATAGTACAGGATGTAACTCAGAATCAGTAATGTAATGTATGTAGACAGTGACTGCAAGAGCAGAATAGTGAGTGCAGCTCTGGAGTATAATACAGGAGGTAACTCAGGATCAGTACAGGATCAGTAATGTAATGTATGTACACAGTGACTGCAAGAGCAGAATAGTGAGTGCAGCTCTGGAGTATAATACAGGAGGTAACTCAGGATCAGTACAGGATCAGTAATGTAATGTATGTACACAGTGACTGCAAGAGCAGAATAGTGAGTGCAGCTCTGGAGTATAATACAGGAGGTAACTCAGGATCAGTACAGGATCAGTAATGTCATGTATGTACACAGTGACTGCAAGAGCAGAATAGTGAGTGCAGCTCTGGAGTATAATACAGGAGGTAACTCAGAATCAGTACAGGATCAGTAATGTAATGTATGTACATAGTGACTGCACCAGCAGAATAGTGAGTTCAGCTCTGGAGTATAATACAGGATGTAACCCAGGCTCAGTATAGGATCAGTAATGTAATGTATGTACACAGTGACTGCACCAGCAGAATAGTGAGTTCAGCTCTGGAGTATAATACAGGATGTAACCCAGGCTCAGTACAGGATAAGTAATGTAATGTATGTACACAGTGACTGCAAGAGCAGAATAGTGAGTGCAGCTCTGGAGTATAATACAGGAGGTAACCCAGGCTCAGTACAGGATAAGTAATGTAATGTATGTACACAGTGACTGCAAGAGCAGAATAGTGAGTGCAGCTCTGGAGTATAAGCAAGTTTCTCAAATTTTTACATAAGTATATGTGAACTATGAGATGGAGCTGAGATGTGCTAGGATGTAGGGGTCACATAATAGTGCGGTTACCTCTGGCTGTGCTCAGCTTGCAGGTGTAGACCCCGCTGTCGTCTTCATGGACGGAGTTGAGGAGCAGCAGACACTGTTTGCCGTTGAATCGCATCTTACAATCCAGCAGAGCCGGCTGCAGCAACTTGCCACGAAACATCCAGTCCACGTCCAGGTCCTGGGGTCCGGAGACCACACACTCAAACACCGCGGCCTCCCCAGCGCTCACACTCACATCCTGCAGGGGGGTCACCACCTCCAGCGTGCCGCTGCCATACGAAGCTTTGCACACACACAAGGACGCAACAGCGAAACACCACAAAGTGGCCCAACACAATGACCAACAAGGAGAAGACAACACAAAGAGAGGGAAGATAACGTGTTACACGAGAAGTGACCGCCAGGGAGGGGCGAGGAGCAGGGGACACAGGCAGGAGATACACAAGCCTCAGGGGCTCCCAAAACAACCCAAGGCTCCCGAAATCTGCGAGTCGCCCTCACAGCCGTCCATTGGTTATATCTGATTCCTGGAAAGCTGGGTGACAAACAATACGGTGGCTGCTGTATACTGCAGGGGGAAAAGCTGAGTGGCAACCAACAGCGTCTTAAAGGGGCTGTCTCAGGATCTTAAAGAGTGCGCCCCTCTTCTGTATCCCAGGGTCCTGGAAGCCCCTGAAGACTGACAGGTCAGGCTGCATCCATGTATCTGCTCATCTGTAGCAGAGAGCTTGTAAGAGCTGCACTCGTTACCATGAGACCGTCCACCGCTGATAGACTGAAGAAGTGGTCGGTAACCTAGGCAACAAGCAATAAACTAAAGATACCTCTGTTATTGAGAATGGAAAGTACTTTTCATAACAAAATAAAACACTTTCCAATATTACCCATTTATGATTTTTAGACAATCTCTAATGTTTTTTTGGGGATTTAAGAAAAAGTGTCCAATAGAAGGGAATGGGGTAAAAGAAAAAAACAAAAACAATACTCACCTCTTCTATCCCCCACCAGTCCCAGGATACTACCTATAGCCCCCGAATGGCAGCAGCGGTCACATGAATGATGTACAACATGCTCACTACAGTAGCAAAAGACTAGTAGGGACTGTCATAGTGGGAGGGGGGGGGGGGGGGGAAGAGGGATACAATGATTTTTGGGTTATCTTTTTCTAGTACATTATCTGGTCTCACCTACTTTTTAATAACTTCCAGAAAACCCCTTTAATTATTGCTTCAACGTGTGATGTCACCCAGCTTTCCTGGGTTCCAGAAGGGCAAATATGGCAGAAAGTCAGTGCAGGTACAGGGGATATCTCCTAAGCCAAGTCCGGCCAATATGATGTTCTGAAAGCTACAATTCATCTTCCGGTACTTTAAAAGGCAGATGTGCCATTCAGGGGTCGTATAAAGCTGAGTACCGCATCATTCCAGCTACTATTTGGAACATCACACAGCTTTCCCAGGCTCCTGACAGGCACATCTGTCATGTCATATGAAATAAGGAAATAGCAGCCATAGTTGTTGTTACTTCGCTTTCTCAGAAACAGGTAGAACTAAGGGCTGAACACAACGTTTACCGCTCGGCAGAGGAAGACGACTCAGTTCAGATTTGGTGGAAATGCATTAACACAAAGCAAGAAATGCAGACGATGGTGAAAGGGTTGGATTTTCTGGTGATTGAACCTTCATTTTACATCAATTATCAGGAAAGATGGAAACCGCATCCTCACCGCCCACTGTGCATTATACAATCATGGCTATTATTTCACATCTCATAAAAGGAGATATGTAATGTGATGGGGGTCGGCTTTCCTTCTTGAATGACAGTTCTGGTCAGGAGCTCCGTCCTGCTATAGAATATTGATGATCTGTCAGGGGTTTATTCTGAGTCTACATATAAAGATAACAAAGCCTTTAAACAATAGCATGCTTCAGGGAAGTGAGAGCAGTGATTAGGAGAACTCCTTCTGAAACTGCCCATACAAGGGGCCAAGAAGATTGTAATTATGCAGGACTGATAAAAGCACCTTAGGGATACTTCTCACATAGCGAGATCGCTGCTGAGTCACAGGTTTTATGACGTACCAGTGACCTCATCAGCGATCTCGCTGTGTGTGACACTGAGCAGCGACATGGCCCCAGCTGTGAAATCGCTGATCGTTACACACTGCTTTGGTTCATTTTTTGCTCGTTGGTCTCCCGCTATGCAGCACACATCGGCATGTTTGACGGCGGGAGACCAACGAGCACCGACTCTGTGTAAGCAGCCTACGCTGGTAACCAGGGTACATATTGGGTAACTAAGCAAAGCGCTTTGCTTGGTTACCCGATATTTACCCTGGTTACCAGCGTACACCGCTTAGCGCTGGCTCCCTGCACACATAGCCAGGGTACATATCGGGTAACTAAGTAAAGCGCTTTGCTTGGTTACCCGATATTTACCCTGGTTACCAGCGTACACCGCTTAGCGCTGGCTCCCTGCACACATAGCCAGGGTACATATCGGATAACTAAGTAAAGCGCTTTGCTTGGTTACCCAATATTTACCCTGGTTACCAGCGTACACCGCTTAGCGCTGGCTCCCTGCACACGTAGCCAGGGTAAATATGGGGTAACTAAGCAAAGCACTTTGCTTTGTAACCCGATGTGTACCCTAGCTACGTATACAGGGAGCCAGCGCTGGCAGCCTGTAAGCGGTGTACGCTGGTAACCAGGGTAAATATCGGGTAACCAAGCAAAGCGTTTTGCTTAGTTACCCGATATTTAGCCTGGTTTCCAAGCGCAGCATCGTTACACGAGTCGCTGGTGGCTGGTCGCTGGTGAGATCTGCCTGAGTGACAGCTCAACAGCGACCATGTAGCGACGCACCAACGATCCCTGCCAGGTCGGATCACTGCTATCCGCACAGTACCCTATGTCTACACTGCTATCACTGTATTTACAGATGTATTTACTGCTATCGCTGTATTTACATATAACAAAGCCTTTGAGCATGCTTCAGGAAAGTGAGAGCAGTGATTAGGAGAACTCCTTTGGAACCTGCACATGCAAGGAGCCAAGGAGATTGTGATTATGCAGGACTGATAAAAGCACCTTAGTCAGGAGCTGAGATGGTAACTGCTGTAGAAAACAATGGGATAGAGAGCTGTCTGGGATGTTAAGAATAAGGCTGCTTTATCACTGCGTTCTTCTCCCCGTTCAGTAGTCCTGTCGGGGTTTCCTTCCGAATCCCCCATAAAACGGATTTTGGATGTATGCACCGAAAGGGCCATTAACTATACTGATGCAGACGGAGTCGTGCACCATTTTTGGAATTATATGCCTATTGGAGGCAGACATCCAGACATAGTAGACGCAAGTAAGCGTATACTTAAGCGTATACTTAAGCGTATACTTACGTAAGTAAGTGTATACTAGTAAGCGTATACTTCCGAAAATGGTGCACAACAGAGCACATGATGACTCCATCTGCACCATTATAGTCAGTAGCCCTGTTGGCGCATACATCCGAAACCCGTTTTGCCAGCATGTTAAGGTGGAAGCCCTGACGGGACCGCTGAACAGGGAGAGGAATGCAGTGTGAAAGCGATCAAACGCCTCTCCTGGAATGTAACTACTGCACAGACCGAGCCAGGCTCTGGCAGCCGAACTCCTTGGAAACAAGCTGTGCACTATGTAAGATAAAAACAGCAGTAAAATTAAAACAGATAAAGTGTCAATTGAAAACTTGCTTATTTTCATACTAACTAAAGCAGTTTACTAACACCCCCCCTTTAAGGGTAGTATAGTCTTGGGTCTGTATTCTGAAATTTAGTTTGAGGTTGGAGTCTATTTTTGGGGACTTCTTATTAAAGTTCTATGGTATAAAAGTTTTTTTTATAGAGGTTTGATATATTAAGAAAGGGGTTTGGTTTGGAGTCTGTATGTATTTCTAAATATGTAACTCAAAATCAGTGCAAATTGAGGAAAGTAAATTACTAAAGGGAACCTGTCACCTAGAATATGCGTTCTGACCTATCAGCAGACGCATGTGTGCCCTAATTACACCTCCCTACCCATCCTTGCGTTATAAAATTGTATAATATGAAAGTAATAAAAAACTTTTTATTACCTTCATATTTCCTATGTAAATAGCAGGGTATTTGGTCACAGGGGCGGCGCCTTGGCCTATGGGCGTCTGCGGGATACCATGGAGTGACATGAGCGACGTCCCCGTCGCTCATTCTATCCTGCACGCATTGTGGCAGGCTCCTTTTCCGGGTGTTCACGTGCCGGCTTCAGACGCGCACTGCGCATGCACAGTGTGCGTCTGAAACTGACAAGGAGAACTCGGAAGAGAAGCCTGGCGCAATAGTAAGTATAAACACGCGCAGGATAGAATGAGCGACGGGGACGTCACTCATGTGACTCCATGGTATCACGCCCACAGGGGCGTGATACCACCGACAGTATGCAGACGCCCATAGGGCAAGGCGCCGCCCCAGTGACCAAATACGCTGCTATTTACACAGGAAATATGAAGGTAATAAAATGTTTTTTATTACTTTCATATTATTCAATTTTATAACACAAGGATGGGTAGGGAGGTGTAATTAGGGCACACATGCATCTGCTGATAGGTCAGAACGCATATTCTAGGTGACAGGTTCCCTTTAATAAAGTGACTGAATATTATAAGAAGATAGATACTATGGTAATTGCATGGCGCCTTCTCCCTTCAACCAGCAGAATAGACTCTGCTGTGAAAGGGATGACGCCCAAAGGGTCTCGTCTAATGGTTGGATGTCCTACTAATTAGACAGGTCCAGATGGGCAGCGGACGGTTGCTTTGGCAACCTGCCGACGTACTGCAGCGCCTCGTAGAAGAGAGATCCCGACAAACCATTTAATTAGTGCGTTATAATTAGTCCTATCCACAGAGTTCAGGAGCTACCTAACCAAGACAAACACAAGATGTAAAGCCGGACGTCCTATTATAAGATATGATATAATGGCCCCATAAATGAATGTCAGAATATTATCAGCGTTTCCATTTCCATGATAATTGGACCATAAATGGGTCATTTAGATTAGACTTTTATCACATATCAATGGGAAATGTTGTAAACCAGGTGGGGTTCTGCCGCCACTTTCCGTCTTTCTGAAATAATCATATAGTGTATACCTAGGGTGAAAAATAGATTTGCAAAAAATCCGACCATGATGGAATTCCTTAAAGCCACTGATCCGCAATTTGCACTAGATTTAAAGACAATAAACCTGAGTACAGACGTCCCTGCAGACTGATGCAGAGAAACCTCATAGGCTTACAATCCTAGTGACATGCCATAAGAGTCTAATGGGAATGATGTACATATTAATAATGCTGATCCTCAGATCTGATACATTTAGCAAATATATGAGATCTCCATATTTTCTGCAACATTGCTCCAAATCTCCTGCATAAATACAATTCCGGCTGCCTGCAGCCACCACTAGAGGGAGCTCTGGAGCTTACATTTGCCTTGAGCTCCCTCTAGTGGTGGCTGTACACTACATGACATCCTTTATAGTTTTGCAGGGGATTTGGAGTGCATTATAAAACCATATGTTATGAAACTATTCAGCACAGAATATCTGACAATAAAACAGTGAGATTATGGTTGTTAAATATATTTAAATTGGTTTCTGAGGAGCAGCGCTGGAGAACAGTGACAGTAAATGGATACAATTTATAATGGATACATATGGAAGGAACATGGCTGCTCCAAGGACGGGAGTCATGGCCTGTGCTTTAGTTTCTCATATGTCACCTTGGGTAAGATTAGACGGGGTGACTAAACGCAGACACTGACTCCGGGCCCCTGGGTGTAAATGAGCTGGAGCCGGCGTCACTGTCACATCATTAATATGGGGAACAGTGAATGAAGCAGCGGTGATACCCGAGCCCAGAGGAGCCGTCTCCACCGAGACCGCATGTTACATTCTGTCCCCACATGCGGTGCACAACCCTCCTCCTCCTCACTCCCTTCTTAGGAAATCGCTTTACAACGGTTACAACAGTATCCAGAAATGCAAGGCATAAGTGATAAACGGGATCCAGCCAATCACAAACCCCAGGCTCTGCAGATATGTCAAAACTGTGGCCCTCAGGGCATGCTGGGAGTTGTAGTTTTGTAACAGGCATCAATACATTACTGCGGCTGAGGGGGATGGACTCCTTCCTGCTTTATGTGAACACTTTACAATTAAAGCTTCTACAATTTTATAATAAACTTTGTCAATATTTTTTTATAATTTCACACCTCTGCTTGCTGTCAGAGAATAGAGATATTTCTTTTTACATCCAGTACAGATGTAAAAGCTGAAATTCCACCCTATCTAGACTGGTGTTTTAGCCATGTACCCCTACTCAACTTATATCCAAGCTCCCCCATACTCTGACCATATATTTTGTTGCCTTTTGCATTAGGACAGGAAGAGCACCCCATAAAGACATGGTATGTCCCCCTGGGGGCCACGTATCGCCGGTACAGAACCAGGGTTTTAGACAATCCCGTATGAGGTAAAGACAGCAACAACAGAAATCTCTAATAGTTGTTACAATGTATCAGTCTGGATCCAGTCTATTTAGAAATTAGATTAAAGTGTAACGAACCCTCAGCTGTGAGTATAGAATCAGCAATGTTTTTTTTAATAAGCTTCAGCTCATGTGAAGACCAGTGCAAAGACTAACAAAGCTGCAAAGTATTTTATTTACAAAGATCGAAAGTTTTTGGTCCAAAACTCTCACCAAAGTGGTGGCCGGGCACTAGGTGCACCCTTCTGTATAACTTGCTGCCAACTGTAATCCATCTCTAGAAGCAGAGACGCCAAGAAGGATTACAGGAAAGAGCGGTGGGTCCTTGTCTCTCTACAGGAAAGAGCGGCGGGTCATTGTCTCTCTACAGGAAAGAGCGGCGGGTCATTGTCTCTCTACAGGAAAGAGCGGCGGGTCCTTGTCTCTGCAGGAAAGAGCGGCGGGTCATTGTCTCTCTACAGGAAAGAGCGGCGGGTCATTGTCTCTCTACAGGAAAGAGCGGCGGGTCCTTGTCTCTGCAGGAAAGAGCGGCGGGTCATTGTCTCTCTACAGGAAAGAGCGGCGGGTCATTGTCTCTCTACAGGAAAGAGCGGCGGGTCATTGTCTCTCTACAGGAAAGAGCGGCGGGTCCTTGTCTCTCTACAGGAAAGAGCGGCGGGTCCTTGTCTCTACAGGAAGTGGTGGCGGGTCCTTGCCTCTATACAAGAAATAGCGGTGGGTCCTTGTCCCTCTACAGGAAGTGGTGGCGGGTCCTTGCCTCTCTCTACAGGAAGTGGTGGCGGGTCCTTGTCTCTCTACAGGAAAGAGCGGCGGGTCCTTGTCTCTACAGGAAGTGGTGGCGGGTCCTTGCCTCTATACAAGAAATAGCGGTGGGTCCTTGTCTCTCTACACGAACCAGGGGTGGGTCCTTGTCTCTCTACAGGAAATAGTGGTGGGTCCTTGTCCCTCTACAGGAAATAGTGGTGGGTCCTTGTCCCTCTACAGGAAATAGTGGTGGGTCCTTGTCTCTCTACAGGAAATAGTGGTGGGTCCTTGTCTCTCTACAGGAAATAGTGGTGGGTCCTTGTCTCTCTACAGGAAATAGTGGTGGGTCCTTGTCTCTCTACAGGAAATAGTGGTGGGTCCTTGTCTCTCTACAGGAAATAGTGGTGGGTCCTTGTCCCTCTACAGGAAATAGTGGTGGGTCCTTGTCCCTCTACAGGAAATAGTGGTGGGTCCTTGTCTCTCTACAGGAAATAGTGGTGGGTCCTTGTCTCTCTACAGGAAATAGTGGTGGGTCCTTGTCTCTCTACAGGAAATAGTGGCGGGTCCTTGTCTCTCTACAGGAAATAGTGGTGGGTCCTTGTCTCTCTACAGGAAATAGTGGTGGGTCCTTGTCTCTCTACAGGAAATAGTGGTGGGTCCTTGCCTCTCTACATGAAGCAGGGGAGGGTCCTTGTCTCTCTACAGGAAATAGTGGTGGGTCCTTGCCTCTATACAAGAAATAGCGGTGGGTCCTTGTCTCTCTACAGGAAATAGTGGTGGGTCCTTGCCTCTATACAAGAAATAGCGGTGGGTCCTTGTCTCTCTACATGAAGCAGGGGAGGGTCCTTGTCTCTCTACAGGAAGTGGTGGTGGGTCCTTGTCTCTCTACAGGAAATAGAGGAGGGTCCTTGTCTTCCTACAAGAAGTGGGGGTGGGTTCTTGTTTCTCTACAGGAATTGGTGGCAGGTCATTGTTGCTACAGGAAGTAGAGGCTGGTACTTTCCTCTCTACAGGACATCGGGGTGAGTTCTTTCTTCTCTACAGCAAGTGGGGGCAGGTGCTTGTCACTACAGGGAGTATGGGAGGGTCCATGCCTCTCTACAAGAAGGGGTGGATCTTAGTCTGTCTACAAGAAGGGGTGGATCTTAGTCTGTCTACAAGAAGGGGGTAGATCTTAGTCTGTCTACAAGAAGGGGGTGGGTCCTAGACTCTACAGGAAGTGGGGGTGGGTCCTAGTCTCTCTACAGGAAGTGGGGGTGGGTCCTAGTCTCTCTACAGGAAGTGGGGTTGGTTTTTTGTCTCTCTACCGGATGTATGGGCAGACCTTTGTCTCTTCTGATCTCTTGTCTGTTGCACTGCATACAGGCATTACAAAAAGGGAGGTTTCCAGTTCAGGGTAGCCAGTTCTTTGGCAAAAACAATTCATGCTGTGAATTGGAAGAAAGCAAGTTCCTGCACCTATAGTGCTGGAAGTATGAATGCTTCACTCTGGAATAGTGGCAAGTTATACAGAAAGGGAATTTGGGAGCATATTAGACTGGATGTAAACGGCAATGTTCCCATTCACTGACATGAAGCAGAGAGAGAAAAAGATGCAAACCTTTTTATTGCATAATAGAAACCCACTTATACCTTCTTAATGAGGTTTTTTTTTACCCAGAACATAGGAGTTTAAGGTAATTGTTAGGTATTTAGGAAGGTCAGGGGTCAGGGTAAGGTCCAGCAGTGCCCTTCTTCCTGTTGGCGTTCCCCTTTAATAATGGCATGTTAATCATAGAACACAGAACAGAAGTGATCACAATCCACCACCAGACATCACAGTGATTGTGTAACGATGGACACAAAGAGACGACTCACAAGACTGCTGGACATATTCGAGCGGCCTCGTTCTGAAAATCTGCGCTGTATTTTGAGTGTTAGTAATGACAGCAAACACAAGTTCCAAAAACAAAAATTTTATTGGGACTACAAATAAAAAAAAAATTAGAATTTTAACAAAATGTACTATTTGGAAGTGGTGGGGGAGGGGGGGGTGAGGTGCAGGGTACGGCGGGTGATCCAGTGCTTTCCCCGAGTGTTACATGTCGCTAATTTGTGTCTGATTCGCACGCTGATGGTGATTGTCCCCCGTCTTATAGGCTTTGTTGTGTGTCTCCCTGTATTCCGGGTGATGGATAGGGGCACAGTATGGCGTGTACAGCAGTAGTGACGCTACCTGTATCCTTATTTGGTGCAGCACATAGAGATATCTCCGCTTCTAGATAATTTGGTTTTCATAGTGATGAGCGAGCACTAAAATGCTTGGACGGGCTCAATTCGATTAATGAGTATAATGGAAGTCAATGGGGTACTAGAGGATTTTTCTGACAGACTCCCCGGGAGGTCTGGGCAGGGGCTAGAAAATCGCTGAAATGAATGAAAACAGTTCTGATATGGAATGGGAACAGCATAGGGAAGATACCTGGACTCCCAGGTTGCTGATGGGAACTAAATAAATGATTAATTTAAAAAAAATGACTTTGAGTCCCCTCATTTTTGATAACCATCTAAGGTGAAGCAGACAGCTGGGGGCTGGTATTATCAGGCTGGGAAGGTCCAGGCTTATTTGCCCCCTCCCAGCCTAAAAATAGCAGCCCACAGCTGCCCCAGAATTGGCACATCACATTAACTGTGCGAGTTGTAGCACTTTGCCCGGCTCTTCCAGATTGCCCTGGTGCGGTGGCAATCGGGGTAATATTTTGGGGGTTGATGTCAGCTATGTAATGTCAGCTGGCATCAAGCCCAGAGGTTAGTAATGGAAAGGCGTCTATCAGATACCCCCATTACTAAACCAGTAAGTAAAACGACACAGAAAAATAGTTTATTTGAATAAAGACTCCCCCACTCTTTCCCTCTTTCACCAATTTATTATCAAAAATGCTCCCACAAAGCTCCTCCGTCGTACTCCACGATCCACAAATGCAGCTCCTGCGACTCTGGATAACAGTAAAGTGACAACAACTCCCATCAGAGCTGTTCTCAGCGAGACCTGGCGGATCTGATGAGCGTTGTAGTCACTACCTAACTCCTGTGAGTAGTGCTAGTTTACTGCTATTCACAGTTGCTGGAGGTACATTTGCGGATTGTGGACTGTGACGTAGGCGATTTGTGGGAACATTTTTGATACCAAATTGATAAATGAGGGATAGCGTGGGGGAGTCTTTATTCAAATAAACAATTATTTCTGTCTCTTTTTGTTTTCACTTACTAGGTTAGTAATGGGGTGTCTGATAGATGCCTCTCCATTACTAACCCCTGGGCTTAATGCCAGCTGACATCAACCCCAAAAAGTATTACCCCTATTGCCACCGCACCAGGGTAATCGGGAAGAGCTAGCCAAAGCAACATAATTAGAGCATCTAATGGATGCGCCACTTCTGGAGTGGCTGCAGGCTGATATTTTTAGGCTGGGGAGGGCCAAATAACCCTGGACCTTCCCAGCCTCATAATACCAGCCCCCAGCGCTCTGCTTTACCTTGGCTGGTTATCAAAAATGGGAGTGTTTTTTTTAAATTATTTATTTATAAACATGGCTAAAACACCCTTTAGTGTCACATGAAAGACACTAAAGGGTGCAAGCATACAACCCTGCTCCAATCTAAGCACTCTCTCCTACATCAACTCTCCCTAAACTGCTTCCAGAGGATGGTGTGCAAAGCATCGTGTCCCCGGGTCTCATATAAGACACGATGTGGCCGGCCGCTCAGAGTAATGCCAGGAGCCAACATGTGTATGGCAGGCAATGTCCGCATGTTGATTGGCTGTCTATCAGCCGCAAAACATGCAGGGCGAGGACTCGAGCTTGACACTCAAGCACACACGATACTCGATCGAATATTGAGTAGTGGCGAGCACACTCGCTCATCATTATTGATAATAGTAAATTTGTGAATGCCAGATTAGATGGAACTGGATAAGCCTCATCTGAAATGTCTGGGCCCCAGTGGAAAATTTTTCATTCTTAAACGTATGCACTGGTTTTGAATGGTAAGCGCCCTTGCAAGCTGTATATGACTGCTGTAACAGTTTGGGCCCTAGGTGGCGCTATACTGATTGACTTTATATTGCATTTCACTTCTTCAAGGTGATTGACAGCTGTCGTTGATTAACCCACAATGCAAAAAGTTCAATTATATCCTACGACAGAAGAGATAACATATGGCTAAACTGGACAGCTCTAGGAAATAAAGCAGGGTATATGGAATACAAAAGAGTGCAAACATAGCAAAAAGGCTCTAACTATCGTACACCTGATCGCTGAATGGCCAGTAGAAAATGCTGACATTCCTCAGGGGCGTCTACTGTGCAACTACTTGTAAATTGCTATTAGTCTACACTAATGAAGTTAGTTCTACCCTGTAAAGGTGGGTTGTTTGTACCTTCGGCCACCAGAAGCCTTACAGTTGATTTGGGCATCTTTACTGTTACAGCTGAACTAGTAAAACTAAACATATCCACCAAATAAGCTCTTTGTTCCAACCAGGAGGCCTGTAGAAATAAGCCCCGCCCCTGAGGAGCCTTGCTGTTTCTAGAAGGCTGCAAAAACTTAGCTTGCTTTGTAGAAAAGCAGAAAAGCTCGCACAAGCGGCAACCTTGATAGAATATTTCACTAAATAAATAGTCATGAGCTTAGGAGGTAACATAGATGGCACCGCAATAGCTACCAATCCTATGCCATTCATTCACCTTAAACCAATCTATATCCTGGCCATTTCAGCACTGAACTATCTGCCTGTAAAAAAGACGACATTAATAGTGATCAGAAGTGAACATACTGTGTGATGCTGTAAAGCTGCCTGTATTGTAGGGTGAGGGGCCTCCACGTACGGAGAACACATTGTCCCAACGTATGATCTGCCACAATAGCTGAGAATCAGTCTGCTTCCTAGACCTACTCCTCTTTTATTCAATTACCAAAATCCATAAACACTTCCATAAATAAGGACGGGATGACAAAGGTAGCAGACTTTGAAAATTGGGCCAACATTTTATAAGAATTAATTCAATAAATTATTATAGAGGTCCAAGTTTTGGGTTTTTTTTCTGATACAGAGCTCCAAATTCCCTTTATGGATATACTAAAATGCTAAAATTATATCTACCTGCAGCCACCACAAGAGGGAGCTCCCTCCATGCTGCATACACATAATGAAGGCAGATGCAGTAGGTTCCCCAGCTCCCCCTAGTGGTGACTGCAAATAGTTACAATTGTATCATTTATCTCTATTTCTAAGTAGAAAATTTGTAATTCTCTATCATAAAAAAAGATACCCAAAGAAATTAATATTTTCCGAGATTAGGACAAAATGTCAGCCTTAAGAATGTCATTGTGTTAAAAGGGAGGATAAGGTGAGGGTTCCAAAATAAAAGCAACTTTGGGGAACATGAACATTTTTTAGACAATTTGTTCAAATTAATCACCCATTGTCTTTGCTACTTTTTTTGTTAATCCTATGTCACTAGTTTTCATCCAAATTGTGGAACATTAGAATGGAATTGTAGATGTTTATCTATCCCCTCTCTTTATATGTCACCAGAGAGGGGAAGCTGTATTTCAGTGGTAATCCCTTTGTTCTGGATAATAATGTATGACGGGAGATGTAGTTTGCATCACAACGGAAAAGGAAACTTTTGGGAACGGACGTCAATATTTTCGCAATGAGGATTTCCGGACAGAGATATATGGTTAGAGGCTGGAGATTTGGGATTGCCATTCAGTGCAGTCTGTAATTCGGCGGCCTCCCAGGGTGAGTGTCAATGACACAAGGACACCGTCCTCCGACAAGTCTTTTTTTCTGCTCCTTCATATCTGTAAGAAGAGGTCTGTCCTGCTCCTATGCCTCCCCCTGGTGCAGCTGGGCCAGGACCCCTCTCCTCTCGGCACAGTCCGTTTTTCCTGGGGGGGTTGCAGCTTGGCTCCTGTGTTAGTTTGTTAGTGACAGGAGATTATCTGACTCGCCCTGTATACAGACAGAAACTGCAGTCAGCGTGCGGGCAAGCCAGCCATTCACAGCACAAGGGATACAGCGTGCAATGCTGCGGGGTCAGCAAAGCAAGAACAGGGCACTAGATGTGTCAACTTTTAAAGGACCACCATAACCAGTGACTCCAGCTAGGCTGCATTGTCTATTGTGGGCCTGAGATAGTCTGAATTGCACCTTAGTGGCTCCGGCAACTATCCTGTCCACCGTGCTTTATACTGCATGCCTTCTTTTTCATATTAGCAACTAAGCAGAAGCTCATCTCAAGCTTGGAGCACGAAAAATGACAAGCAACATAAACATTGAATTGCATGAAATTTAGAAAGTGACCATCTCTAGTTTCTATAAATATGACCACATTCGGCCAGAGGCATACGCATGGAGGCTTGTTGTTATCCCAGTGGATATACACAGCTAATGAATTCTCAGTAATCTTAACATCGCAGTCTCCAACCTCTGTAGCAGCTATGAAACTACGACTCTCAATATGCCATGCCATGGGGCGGCTCGGTGGCTCAGTGGTTAGCAGTGCAGTCTTGTGGTGGCTCAGTGGTTAGCACTGCAGTCTTGTGGTGGCTCAGTGGTTAGCACTGCAGTCTTGGGGTGACTCAGTGGTTAGCACTGCAGTCTTGGGGTGGCTCAGTGGTTAGCACTGCAGTCTTGTTGGTGACTCAGTGGTTAGCACTGCAGTCTTGTTGGTGGCTCAGTGGTTAGCACTGCAGTCTTGTGGTGGCTCAGTGGTTAGCACTTCAGCCTTGCAGCGCTGGGGTCCTGGGTTCAACTCCCACCAAGGACACCATCTGCAAGGAGTTTGTATGTTCTCCCCGTGTTTGCATGGGTTTCCTCCGGGTTCTCTGGTTTCCTCCCACACTCCAAAGACATACAGATAGGGACTCTAGATTGTGAGCCCCAATGGGGACAGTGTTGCCAATGTATGTAAAGCGCTGCGGAATTAATAGCGCTATATAAATGAATAAAATTACTATTAAAAAAAAATGAGCTAAGGGAGTCGCAGCCTGCAGTACCACTTTTGACCACTGCCAAAAACCATTTTAATTACTGTAGACACCAATACAATAGCGCCCCCTTCAATCAAGATCAATGCTGGTTTGTTTGTTTTTTTATTTTTTTTGGGGTGGTTTTACCAGGATGTAAAAAGTTGACACATCTTTGTGCTTAAAATACGACAGGCAAATATTAGATCAACTAGAATAAAAAACAGATTAAATGCAATGCACAATTACAGTGTTAGGCATACAACAATAACATGGAGCGAAGCAAAGAGCGGGACATGCACATTTCTCAGCAGGTGGGTGAACACCAGACATAAGATATCATATGCACAGCACAGATTAGTTCACACGACCGATACATTGTCGAGATGTCGTTCAGGACCTTACATTATGCAGGAATATTACAGCAACCATTGATAACATTGTGCAGAATACCCAGTATTTGTGCAATATTGTGAATTTATTGGGCTTCACACCAATATTCCTATATATATGAACTTATATATTGCCATAGTTAAGCACGCTTGAAGGGGCCTGGCCTAATTAAAGGCACTATGTAGCATTATCACCGCCATCCTGGTCCAGATTTTACATGGAGGCCCTGGCGGTTTGAGTTACATCTCTGCATCTGGCATCTTTTTATGTTAGGACCTGGGCTTTCTGGAGGGCAAGCCTAATAAAAGGGACTTTTCAAAAAGTTAACTATTGAAGACTCCCGGTATTTTTGGCATTTTCTAAATCTGTATATCTATCCCACTTCCCCTAATGGAAATGCACCAGGCATAAAAAAAAAAACCTCAATATTGCCCATGGTCCTTACTTGAAGGGGTATCCATATCTGTGTGTGGCATATGCCATTGTTTTATAATTAGAGATGAGCGAATACAAACTCTAAAGTTCAGGATTTGTACCAAACATGGGTCTCGAACACGCCCTTTTCACGGAAGTCTGTATCTGAGTTTGGGTGCTTTTCGTATGCTAATAAAGTTTGTTGAAAGGCTGCAGCACGGCAAATCAACAAGCTTTATTACATATGTAAGCTGCCTCTACGCTGCTGTGAACAAAATAAATTAAAAAATACAATGATATAGGGTCCCCCCTAATTGTGATAAAGAGCACAGGTAAAGCAGACAGCTGAGGGCTGGTATCATCAGGCTAGGAAGGGCCATGGTTATTGGGGTCTTCCCAGCCTAAAATTAGCAGCCCAAAACCACCCCAGAAGTGACACATACATTAGATGTATCAATTCTGGTGCCTTCCCCAGCTCTTGCCCTGATGTGGTGGGAAGAGACGTATAAAGTGCCAGAATTGGAACATCTAATGGATGTGCCACTTCTCTGGCAGCTGTGGGCTGCTATTTTCAGGCTGGAAAGGGCTCAATAACCATAGCCCTTCCCAGCCTGATAAAAATCAGCCCCAGCTGTCTGCTTTACCTTAGCTAGTTATCAAAAATAGGGGGGACCCCATGCCATTTTTTTTAAATTATTTAAATAGTTTAAAAACATGGTGTAGGCTCCCCTCGATTTTTGATATCTAGACAAGGTAAAGCAGACAGCTGAGGGCTGCAGCCCACAGCTATCTGCTTTACCTGAGCTAGGGTATCAAAAGTAGGGGGGGGACCTCACGTCATTTTGTTTTTTGCCTCCCCAGTTTTTCCTGCACAGCAGTGCTCCCTCCTACCCAATGTGTAGGGAGCATAGTCCCATTCCAATGAATAGTCGGCTGCAGATCTCTATGTGGCCCAGTGGCCGGGAGCACCGCTGTGCAGGGTAAAATTGTGAAGGCATTTCTGTGCTAAATCAGCCCCTCATTTCTTATCATTAGCTCGTGGTCTCAGAGTTCCAGCACCCAGCGGTTATAAATGAAAAGCCATCACTTACCAGGATAGGAATACCCCCCCCCCCCCCACGTGTGAGCGCATCTCCCCTCGCTGCACAGACTCAATAGGTAAGATATTCCTCCTGGGCTGTTGTCACATGACCCAAATAAAACCCACTCGCTTTCCCCCACTCATACCCCGACCCCTGCAGGTAATGATTACCCTATGCCTCACCACCTAACAATATATTGTGCAGTCTTCCTAAATGACAAATGTTGCACGAATAGGAAGCACCAAAAACAAGTCTGTGCAGCATGGAGAGGTAGTCTACTGTATAGCAGAAGTAAACTCCCTGCCCTTTCCTGGGTATGTGGCCCAAATACTATATAATACACTATATATACAATAGTGGATTAATGAACCTGAAGTATCGTATCCAGCAGAAGACGAAGAGGATGGTCCAAAAGAGAAATGGCCTTGTATGTGCAGTCACTGCTATGGATGCTGGAAATTGCAAAAGTAATTCAGCAAGCTGCCGTAGATGCCCCATACAGGATTCATGCCGGCCAATCATAGAGCCACTAAATGCCACAATCCACGAGTCATTCAGCTGTAGTCGCGGTCCCACGTTATGCGGCCTCTACATGCCCCCCCACCTAAGCTCATTGCCCGTCTACCACCTGGGCGATACGCATGCAGCCGTCGGCTTTTAGTGGTGGCGCCATGCAGAAACCAGGGAAATGCTTAGCTTGAGGCAACATGCGGTCTATTCCTAAGCAAAAGAGGGAGTGACGGGGGGTGACTGTCACCGTATCCACAACCCAGGAGCCCCAGAAGCCCCAGACGCCCCGACGCCATACTTATCCCTGGGAATAAGTATGAATCAGATCAGGAAGCTCAGTACAGATTCACAGGAGGAAAATATGGAAACAAAATGTATTATTTCCCCAGACCCTTGTACTGGTGAATCAGATCTGTAGCCGCAAACTCAAAGCTTTTTTTTTATTAATTATTGCAAAAAAAATAAATGATAATCAAAAATTATGCTTTTGCGAAAAAATAAATATATAAATGAATTTTACTCGATGTAACGAGAAAAGCAAAAAACATTCCGAATTCCTTTATAAATGTCTGGGGGTGATCAAATTGGTAATAAAATTTGTGGGAATTGTGTAATGTGGTGCCCCATATGGCGGCAGTAATGTGGTGCCCCATATGGCGGCAGTAATGTGGTGCCCCATATGGCGGCAGTAATGTGGTGCCCCATATGGCGGCAGTAATGTGGTGCCCCATATGGCGGCAGTAATGTGGGGCCCCAGGAAGTTCGGACATTGGCCTCGCATTAGATTATACGGGGCAGATTATTCACTGTTCATTAACATTGCTCTCTAATATTTTTGGCTAAGTGAAATATTACAAGTCTAGAATTTTTTTTTTCTCTGTTTTTCTCCATGCAGATTTTATAAGAATGATCCTGGAGATTTAATTAAAACCAAAAAAAAAATAGTGGATCCTCTAAGTAATGTGCTATAAAATGGTGCGCAGTCAATAAGGGGTTAAAGGGATTGTCCGTTTCTGGGACATTATTGGCCGAGCAGGATTCTTTTGACCACAGTGGCTAGTTCTGATATATCAAATCCTCCTCATATCTCTGCTCATTATTCATCCCCCATTATTATGGGAAAAAAATAAATTGATTTAAAAAAAATAAAATAAATAACAATATTAATAATAATAATAATAATAATACCATTAAGAATAAATAAAGTAATAGATCAGAAATAATAATAAAATAATAAATATTATTACCAGCCTATGACACTATTCCACTCTTATCTTCATAGTAGAAATCCCATTATTTGAGTTCTGGCAAAACCCATAAATCATCACAGAATTGCCCTTGCTATGAAACCCTCTACTTGCCACAGCCCTTTGTGGTCCCTATATAGGACATCCAGTGACTAATGGGACAGTAATGAGGTATGTAAAGCCCTGGTCGTCGCCGTCCGTGATACATTTTTTACGCAGCAGATATTTTGTGCATTTTATATACCAAATACGGACAACATAAGACGTCAGAGCAGAGTCGGGGCTGAGCCTTTTCTTACCTCTTACGTCTACCTTGGCCTCGCATTGCTTTGTTCCATATTCATTTATTGCTTTGCAGGTATAGAACCCAGAATCTCGTTTTTCGGAGCCGGCGATATGAAGGGAAAAAACGCCTCCCTCCTCCTCCGCCATGTGATATTTCCCACCAGGTTTCACTTGCTGTTTGTTCTTTAGCCTGTCCAGGTTTGAAAAGTGTAAAAATCAATTATTGATGCAACTGATCCACTAAATTCCTAATGAACTGATACAATACCCAAGATTGATGCTGTGCACAAGCAGACTGACATTGAGAACAAGGCTGCGTGAATCTAATATATAAAGCTGAATGTGTGTATGTATGTGTGTGTGTGTGTGTATGTCCGGGATTGACATCTGCACCGTCGCAGCTACAGCCACAAAATTTTGCACACTCACACTTCTGGACCCCGAGAGCATCATAGGCTATGTTTTGAGGGGAAATTTTAACCCCTCGCTTTACAGTTATTCACCAAAAAACCTGCCTGCATTAAAGCGAATGGAGCTGGGAGCCACAGTGCAGCCAGAACATCAGACGAATGCACAGCCACGCCCTTATATGGAATGTTGGCGTGTCACAATGCAGCCAGGGAAAGAGACAGATAGGGAAAGAGGCAGACACAGACAGGGTAAGAAACAAACAGACAGGGTAAGAGACAGACACAAAGAGACAGACACAGACAAAGAGACAGACTGACAGGGAAAGAGACAGACAGGGAAAGCGAGGGAAAGAGAGAGACAGGTTAAGAGACAGACACAGACAGGTAAAGAGACAGACACACACAGGGAAACAGACAGACAGGGTAAGAGACAGACAAAGACCGGTAAAGAGACATGCAAAGACAGACACAGGGAAAGAGACAGAGGGAAAGAGACAAACAGGGAAATAGAGGGAAAGAGACAGACAGGGAAAGAGACAGACAGGGAAAGTGACAGAGATAGATAGACAGACAGGGAAAGAGATTGAGACAGACGGAGAAAGAGACAGAGACAGTCAGAGACAGACAGGGAAACAGACAGACAAAGAGATAGAGAAAGAGACAGAGAGATATATACAGAGGGGGAGACAGACAGAGAATGGGAGAGAAACAGAGAGACAGTTACTATCCCGGGCGTTAATACATTCTATTTATACATTCTATCCCGGGAATGTTAATACATTCTATTTTGTTAACAACAGTTATTAACCCGGGCGAAGCCGGGGAGTACAGCTAGTATAATATATGATTATTCTAAGAAGCATGGGCTCTCTCTGGGGGGACTCGGACAGATGAGGCCCCTGTGCATCTTGCAGTTCAATAACTCATAAAAGTTCATGTAAATGAAGATATTATCAGCCCGAGTAATAGCGGGTGACATCCGAGTGCGGTCCAATTTTCACGGACTGATAGAATAAAGAAACTTTTTTATATTCTCCACCTCCAAGAAAAACAGAGCGCTCAAACTCTGATCAGCATATGTGAAGACCTGAGGTTCTGGATTGTGTTAATCACCAGGCAGGTTATCGATGCAATTATTTTTACTCTTCCATCCATGGTCTTACAGAAACTCCGAGTAGATGACCAAAATGAGATGTCCCCAGTCTACGAAATCCCAAACCGGGATTGGTAGTTCCATTGCCCTCGTACCAGGCGATACCTGCTGTCTCCCAACTTTTGGTTGACCCATATCCTCACCGATATAGTCTGCAGTCACAGCCTATGCTCCTCCAGATGACGGATACCACAACCAAAGTGCGTGTATCCAGCTGCAGCCAGCGACAACCGCCCATTCCCTGATCAGTGTCCTAAGTACCCCAAAGCGCCCCCCAGGTTCTAGCCTTAAACACCCCCCCCTTATGCTAACTGTGCATTCCTCAGGCCTAGGCCCTCACCTGGGACTGCATCTGAGACCCCCTGTGGTGACATCTCCACTGGGTCTACTATCACCATTCACATAATAGGACCAGTGGCTGGGAGAACAAAGGCTTGAGGCTCCTGTGACACTAACGAGAGTAATCGAATGATTGTTTTATTCTAATTACCAATCTCATGCCTGGCCTTCTGTGTTCCTTAAACTAACAAGCAAGAAAATATCTAATAAGACACAACAATGAGATCAATGTAACCAGTGCTCTGTGCTGGAAAAAGTCTGAATCCCTAAGAGCCGTGGACTCCGCTCTACGTCCATCAGTCCGATAGTCTTTAGTCCGCAGCCAGCTCCTTGCAGCACAGTTGGACCATTTTTCTTGAATGGAGAAAATCCATTTGTGTGAATTCAGTCTAATGCATAATTCCACTTGCTGTGTAGGTGGATGTGCCAGGGCTGCCAATAGGAATTTCAGGGCCCCTGACTGGAACAATATTCCATCATGGTTTGTAAGCCAATAAATGAAGCGTGAAGGGGCCCCCCTTCTGTTGGGTAGAGTTGAGCGTACTTCTAATAATCCGGGTCTGGCGGATCCGTCGCGGGTTAGAAAAGAAGTCCGGATCCGATCCGGAATCCGGACCATGTATGTGAATGGGGAGCGGATTCGGGGACGAAAGAGGAGAGAGGAGAGAGGAGAGAGAGAAAAAAAAATAAAAATATCTTGGATCCGGATCGTGCAGCCAGATTCCCGCGGCTGGGGATCGGATCCGGATCGGACGCTGAAACCGCGCGGATCTGGATTTTTACAGTTCGGATCCGCTCAACACTACTGTTGGGGCCCCAGACTAGAGTCCTGTTTGTCCCCCCCACTGGTGGTGGCCCTGATGTGGCTCTTTACCTCCAGGGCCCCTTTATGGTTGCACCAACGGTACATCCGCTCCTGACTTCTCATCTACATATTTTCTATGTAAGAAGCTGAGTAACGATATAAATACATCACTTTACTTTACTAGAGTCTATTATAGACCAGAGCTGCAATCATAATTCTGCTACTTGTGAATGCCATCAGCTCATGCTGTGATGACAGACGCTCTCGTTATGGCTTAGACTGTGTTCACATCACCTCTTGTGATTACTTTGGGTGCATACGGGTTAAACTTTGCTGGCTGTTCGTAATTCTACGCGTACGTCATCCGTATGCCTCCATATTGGTAAAGCGTTATATTACCATCTTTTTGAGGTGCTATAGTGCCTTCTGCTGCAGTGCATTGTGGGAAATTAAAGTACCCGGTGTAAAGACTACACTTCCCACAATGCAGTTCAGCGGAATATGCCCCTGCAGGGTTACAGCAGTTGTGAAATGAATTGCATACAATGCGACAAATGATCAGACAGGTATCTGCGCTATGTGCAGCATATGATATCGGTTTATGTTGCCGTATCTTCGGGCGCTCACCAGCTTATCATTGGCTTGGGCTCTCCATCCACTTGGACTCGGAGGATAATCTCCTGACCCTCAAACACCGCCTGGTCTGACAGCGCCATCTAAGAAAAAAAATGCAAAAAAAGCAGTTTATTGATCCTACCCGCATTGTCCGTCATTGTTTTCTAAGGCTGTAGAGTTGTGGGGGGCTTAGCCCTGGGCTTAACACCCCTCTATCCACCCATCACTTATAGAATATGCCTTAAAATCTGACCTTGAATACTGGGGGGGCTTTAAAGGTCACGCTGTGTTGTATGGGGGTCTTGCCGGCCATGGTGTGCTGCGGTGTTGCAGGCTCGCTTAAATCTTCCTGAGGGCTTAAATACTCATCGTCAGATGTAATGGGGCTCAGAACATCTCGAGGGGTCCCCCGATGAGCAGGAGACTCTGTGACCGGTGCTGGAAGGAAAGGCGACAAGAGTGTAAAGGTCTTTCTTTAGGAGCATTGCAAATACCCTGCTCTTTTGTAGGAATGTATAAGTGTCTTTAGTAGTGATAGGCGAACCCCCCGATGTTCACGTTCGGAAGCCTTGCCCAAACGTTTTGTAAAGATCGAGTTCGGGTTCTGATTTAATGCAAACTTGCGTCCGAACACCGAACTTGTACTTTACAGTTATGAGATGGGGAGGGGGGGGGATGTAAAATAAAGAATATAATTAATAATAAACATTGTCATTATACTTACAGGTCCCGCAACGCATCCTGCAGACCCGCTCAGCCGCTATCTCCCAGCCGCTTCTGCTTCCGAGTCCGATCATTGCCGTGCCCCCTGGTAACCACCACCGACTAAAGGACCTTCCGTTACGTCATAGCCATGTGACCAGTCTGGTGTGACTGTTGTACAGACATTGGGTTACAGACTGTCACATGGCTAGGACGTCACAGAAGGTCCTGTAACCCACGAGCTAACCGTCACACCAGACTGGTCACATGGCTATGACGTCATGGTAGGACACAGCAATGATCGGACCCGGAAGCAGAAGCAGCCGGGAGACAGAGTCTGCAGGAAGCGTGGCAGGACCTGTAAGTATGATTATAATGTTTTTTCATAATGTGCTTTTTTTTTTTTACAGCCCCTGGACCCGAACTGTAACATGAGCTTCCCAGGAAAAGGATCGTGTGCACGAACACTATTATGTGTTCGGTACGAGCCCCGAACTTTACAGTTCGACCATCACTAGTCTTTAGACTATACGAAAAAGGACAGAAGATGAATACGGGACCACATAATCCAGAAGAAGAGCTCAGTGGACTTGGGTGGGATGATCCCTGCGCCAGTCCCCTTTTTCTTGGGGAGCAGTCATTGTACGGGGCCCCACTTTCCCCAGACCTCTGCAGGATACAGGACACTTACGCCACTATACGAGTTCAGATGGGCAGAATTATACATTTAAGGTGTGAAAATGTATTTCTGAACCTGTCCCTTTAAATATAACTCCATCCAAGGAGCAGGAGCAGAAAAGAAGAAGGTTCCAGCTAAGACACTGTAGACGCTCTCGTCTTAGTCAACAACACAAGACACCCGATGCTTATAATGTGCTCGATACTCTGATGTCTCCAAAAGTCTGTTTCTTGCTAAGATTTTCTTACCAAGAAGATATTTCGCTAGGTTAAGTTTGCAATACACAGAAAATAACTCCCAATAGCCTAAAATGGCACCAAGCCAACCCCCCTCCCTGCCACCACCACCTCCCAGCAAAGCATTGGCATCCATCCTAACTGCCAAAAAAAGAACGGAGTGCAGCCTCTGCTCTATGCACGGAGTCTGAGACACGCAAGGAATAGCACAGACACCCAGACACTCACCGGATTACAGCCACAGACCCCCAAAAACATCTCAACCATCAGGAGCGAAAAGAGGCAAAAAGAGGAAAGGTGCAGCCGGAGCTGAGAAGGAACATCCGAGGCAACGGGAGCAGCGCGAGAGAAGAGCAAAGAGGAAGAAAGGAAAGAGAGAGGGGAAAGAAAACAGACGGAGGAAAGAAGAAAAAAGGAGCAGGGAGGGCAGAGACGAGAAAGAGGAAAGATGCACATAAAAAGGAAAAAGCAGCACGGAGGGGAGAGAGGGAAAGAAGAAGGGTGGAGAGACTGAACATGACGAGGTCACCTCGAGTACAATCTGTTGCTGTATTTAGACTCTCACCCTCCTCGCTCCCTCCCACCAGCAAGAAAGACAGTGAACAGGACAGAGAGGTGCGGGAGACAGGACGGGGAGGGATAGCGGCGGCGGCGGTGACACTGGAAGTAGCGCAGCGCAGCCCGACGCGACCACCATCCGCGAAGCTCCTGCCCAACAGAAGCTGGCGCTGCCCGTGCCCTTTAACAGTGTACACAGCTGATCACAATAAATACTATTCACAGAGACACGGGCGGCTCGGGTTTCTCAGTTCCTCCTGCCACTAAAGCCGCGCGACAATGACGGTCAACTGGTGCAATGACACCGGCGACAGACATTCCTGCGAGCGGCAGATGCTGAGCTAATGAGAAGATCACTTATTATACCAGAGAGAGTGGGGTAATGCACCCAGCTTATAGGATAGACATGAAATGTATCTGTGCATGGGAAAGAAGGGGCCATAATCCCCCCGTAAGTGCAGAGTCATGCCTCATACAGCAGGGGACACGTCTCACATCAGGGCAAAAAGAGCAAAAGCAGTGACGCGAAACGCAGGGTGCAAAACTCTGAACAGACGCAGCGTCCACTCATAAGACTGCGTTCACACCAGTGTATACAAACTGATCACAATGCAGAGGAAAAATCAGCTGCTATTCTGGATCAAAATTGAATGATTTTATTATATGGGTGTAAAAATGGGGTCAGAAAAGTGTAAGAGATAAGCTTCTGAGTGACAGTAAAGTGTCCGTATTTTACACCAACAATTTAAAATGTTCATCACCAAATACAATTTCCTAGGGTAATAATTGCAATGCATCTGTAAGGCCCTGTGCGCACGCTGCAGATTTACCATGGATTTGCTGCAGAAAATGTGTCTAACATTTCTGCAGTCATTCCCCAGCAAAACCTTTGGGTATAAAAAAATGCTGTGCGCACACTGTTTTTTTTATACCTGCGGATTTACCCGCGGAATTTCCGCTGCGGAATTAATGAGCATGTCACTTCTTTTCTGCAGGTCCCTGCAGTTTTTGCCATAGATAATGGTAAAAATCTGCAGGGACCAACCTGCGGATAAACCGAGGCAAATCGACACCAAAACTGGACCAAACCGCAGCAAAACTGCATGCGGATTTCGTTGCGGTTTTGGTGCATTTTTTTAGAGCAGGTGCGGGATTCTTTCAGAGGGTCCGGCTTTTCCTTAAGAAAAAGTCAGTTTTCAGTGCGCACATGGCCTAAGAGTCGGGTGCTATACAGGTGATCCGTGTAGGATCTGATTTTTTTTTTTTGCATAGGCAAAAATATGGAAGAGAATACTGCGAATTTTATTCACACCGACTAAAGGCCCTTGTGAAAAAGTCATCTGAATGGCCTTATTTTACCTCTTCACCTCCGTGCGATTTTCCGTTTTTCGTTTTTGGCTCCCCTTTGAACTTTTAGGGTGTTTTATTCTTTCATATTTTTATAAAACTTTTTATTTTTTTTATTTTATTTACATTTTCTTATTATACTAGTCCCCCTAGGTGACTTTATGGATCCACTGTCTGATCACTTGTTTATTTCTGTTGCAACATTCCTGTGAGTGTCGGCGCTCTGTCGGGTCTCACAGGAAATACGTCATGATAGCGACAGGAGTCATGACATCACCCCGAGCTACCATTGACAACCATTGCCTCTTAGTGATCACGTCACGGTGCCTCCAATGGCGGCGGGGAACGGCAGGATTCCCGCCATGGCCATTTAAATCACGTTGTCACATTTTGAGAGCGCAATCTAAGTGTTAAGCAGGCACGGGTGGATCAGAGATCCACCAGCACCTGTTAACCCCACATGTCTGCTGTTTAAATCAGCAGACATGTGCGTGGATCACCGCAGCATCCGGCGGTGATTACTGCGACATGACTGATGACGTACCAGTACGTCCTCGATCGTGAAGGTGTTAACTACAATGTTCAGTGTGATGTGTACTCGTCCGTATAACCTGCTCATATTAACTTGCCCAAAAATAGGCAGCACTAAAAAAAAAAGCAAAAAGTGGGGATATTTTATTGACCCATTTCAAAGCAACGTTTTGGCTCGAGATAAGAAAACAGCAGTGATCCTTTCTCAAGCACGAAACAATGAGCAAAGTGCAGCCGTGTATAGAGTGAGGACGTACGACGTACTCTCCGAGTATAATCTAATGTAATGAAACCATATAATAATGCAAAGTGTCATTTTATAAATGTGCTCCATATTCAGGATCCCATAAAACGTTACAAAGTTCCAAATTGTTTAATTATTTACAAATAAATGACAAGTTCAGTTCATGTATTCAAAGTATTCCATAGAACCTCTCTCTATCCCCATCCTCCATCCATACGTTTCTACAAATACACCAGATATTGGCATCCAATGAACGCATCGCCCATGCCCAAATTATGGGTTACATGACAATGACGTCTTCAGAATTCCCATAAGCCATCACCTGTAACATGCAGAGTATATAACTCCATGTTAACATGGGGCGAAAATGCCCCTTTTATTTTCTTTTTTTTACACGGATTTCCGCCTCCAATTGTATCAAAAAATGATTTGCAATCTAAACACATCTGCAGCACAAATGTCTCCAGTTCTGATAGTTTGCTACATTGTATCAGTGCAGTTAGGGCTCTGTTCACATCTATCTTCTATACTTTCATTGTGCAATTCCGTCAGAGGAGCAGAATAATGAAAATACCAGCAGTGGTGAATCCTCTCATGTTGTACAGATACCAAATAAATACATTTTACTTCATCTTTTACTGCTTCAAAACAAAACAAACAATTTTTTTACCATTTTTATTTCCTCACTATAGTCTTTCTCTCAGCGCTTTTTTCCATTTCTATTCATAGTGTTTGGATTTTTTTTTTCAGAGTGATCTGTAGATTTGTTGCTACAATGCTATTAGATCTTTTTTACATTTTGGGGGGCAGGTGACGGGGCCTCGGGTTTTGTTTTTTTGTTTTCTTTTTTTTTTTTTTTACAATGTTCACTGTGCTTTGTAATTCATATATTTTAAGAGTTTTACAAAATCAATAGATTTCTAGTTGTTTTTTTATACATTTTTTTGAAAATGTGCAAATTATTGTATTTTAGTTTTGCTTTTTTTACATTTATTTTGCATTTTTTTCTTAGTCCCATTTGGCGATTTTGAGCCTACGATCGCTTGATGGCAGCCTATCATGTGCTGACCCTACTCCATACAACTCCTTCCGTCTTCCACCATACATATGCTGAAAATGTTGGGAAGGGGTTAAAAGGTTGGCCATTCATTGCTGACTATATTTCCACACCGGGGGCCGACGTGCCATATATGCAGCCCGTGCTATTGCCCTGGGGCCAGTAGGTATGCCGGCTCACTGCCAACCTAAAAGTAGCTGTTAGCTTTTGACAGTCTATTAAATTGCATGTAAGGGCCTGAGCTAAGTAATATCGGAGCTCACAGCTACTGATGAACAGAGACATAAGGGGGCGCTCTTTGATGAGCAGGGGGCTCGTTCACTTTTTGCAAAAGGGCCCCCTTCTGCATCTGTGTGCCGCTGCTCTATGCAATGGTTGCAAATTCATCAGACCCACGCGTGGCCTCCACTCCAGCCACACAATATCCCTAATTCTAGTCTTACCGGGGCAGTGTTCTTATAACATGTTATCAATTTAGTAGAAATCTAATTATATATCAATGTTACTTTTTGCATAATAATAATAGTAATTATCAGAGGATGATGGGAGTTGTAGTTTTACATCAGCATTGTATGTAAAGGCTCCATAAGGTCCAAGGTTCACCTTGATGATCCACCTCTTACTCCATGGCCGTCTCCGTGGTGGAGGCCAATGTAACAGCGGCCATGTGGCTGACACTGGCGGCTCCAATATTGATATTGGTGTCCTTAGGCCTAATATTGGTAATAGCAAAATCTAGCGCCTCTTGACAAATTGATTGGGAAATAACGGTGTCTGGACCGTACTGGCGGGTCTAGTGACAGAGCTAAGCTGGCGTCCATTGTTCGTCACTTTAGTATTCCTTTGAGGTTTTCATTCATTGACATTAATGAGAGATCTGAAAGTGGCAATTCATTCAGAAGCCGCAGTATTAATACTATATTAGTATGCCGAGCGCACACATCATGGCTTTATCGCAGGCTGTTGCCAGACTTGAGCAGACCGCAATGGCAAAAAACGAAGTTTCACCAACATGCTGGATTTGTGCGTGTACTTGCTGGATTTTTGCTGTTACTTTTACGTATAGACCCTTAGATTGGACGATCCCAATTGAATGCTTTATATATGAATCGAGTGCATATCCATTTTAAAATAAATTCAGAAAAAGCCATAGAAATGGAGCATAAAGCAGAAGACACTGCCCCAATAAATAGAGGTAGTGAGCCTAATCTGCAAAGACATGGCCCCCATATACTAGAACATGGTGCACAAAACTGAAAATGGAAATCCGTTTTCAGCTCCCTATCTGAGACACTGTCATTATTAGCCAAAATACAACCTTCACCTAGCTGAAACATATCCCCCATATAGGAGAGGCACTGCTCCTTCTTTCCTGAGACATGATCACATGTGACTAAGATACTGCACCCACTTAGTTGAGACACTGGCACCGCTGAGCTGAGACACTGCCCTATCAGCCGAGAAACTGCACCCTCCCAGGTCCTAGCTGAAATACTACCATCTCCTAGATTAAATACTCCCCCCTACTAGCTGAGACACTGCCCCTACTAGTTGAAATACTGACCCCTTGTAGCTGAGAAACTTGCCCCTCCAAGCTAAGACACTGCCTATATTAGATGAGATCTCACCTCCTTTCTTGGTGGTGAGACACTGCCTCTCCTAGATGAGACACTGCCTCTCCTAGATGAGACACTGCCTCTCCTAGATGAGACACTGCCTCTCCTAGATGATACACTGCCTCTCCTAGATGATACACTGCCCCTCCAGGCTGAGACACTGCCTCTGCTTGCTGAGACACTGCCTCTCCTAGATGAGACACTGCCTCTCCTAGATGAGGCGCTGCCTCTCCTAGATGAGGCGCTGCCTCTCCTAGATGAGGCGCTGCCTCTCCTAGATGAGACGCTGCCTCTCCTAGATGAGACGCTGCCTCTCCTAGATGAGACGCTGCCTCTCCTAGATGAGACGCTGCCTCTCCTAGATGAGACGCTGCCTCTCCTAGATGAGGCGCTGCCTCTCCTAGATGAGGCGCTGCCTCTCCTAGATGAGACACTGCCTCTCCTAGATGATATTTTCCTCTCCTAGCTGAGACACTGCCTCTCCTAGTTGATATTTCCCCTTCTTGATGAGACACACCTACTCTCTTGTGGCCCTCGTCAGTGTGTTGGGTTATGTCCGGGATGCCATTTTACAGGACATCAGCTATATAATTCAAGCTTATTGTGCTCAGTTACCTGGTTTGACGGTGAGGGCGCCGCAGCTGCTGGCTTCCCCTACTTCATTCTTTGCTGTTACTGTATAAATGCCAGAGTCAGATGGTAGTGCCCAGCGTATCATGAGCGTGTGCCGCTCTCCTTCAGCTCGTATCTGATGGGTGACACTATTCTTTAGAAGGACACGATCCTTTCTCCATATGACTGTTGGAGAAAAGTGTAATATATTGTTAGTGTCCAGGTATTAACAGCTCCATTATCAGCTATAGGGGGTGCGGAGGCCGCTGTTGTACCGGGTCCTGCTGCAATGGGAGCGGCCCCTTCCATCGAAAAGACATTATTTAATCCAGATGCGACTCTTCTCACAGCATCAAGACCAAGTGATGCCCATACAACTATAGATACTATACAATGCGCAGTTCACGCTGCTCAGTACTGACCTTCTGGACTCGGTTTTGCTGTGATGATACATTTTAACAATACTTCTGAGCCGGCATTCACCAGGGCACTTTGCAGGGGAATTTCAAACACCGGCGCCTCCCTCGGATCCTCATCCGCTGACACATACGAATCATCCGAAGATTCTAGTAGAGGACATAAAATGAGGACGGCAGTACAAAGGCAAAAGGCGTTAATAAGGTGGACAAATTCCGATATATATCCTAAATAGGTTACATTTTACTTTAATCTCTAATGTCTAATTTGCGGGCAGGAACTAGATAGAATGGGGAACACGCACGACCATAGCGCGGGGAAGCATCTATGGGGCATCATGTTCTGTTAAATTTCATTGTGCTGTGGGAAACTAGATAGGCAGGGGACACACAAGGCAGTAGCATAGGGGAAGCATATACAGGGCATCATAGTTTGCTTTTTTTTAATCTCTAATCTAATCTACTGCAGTTGTAGATAGGTAGGATAACACACTTGACAGAAGCGTAGCATGTTGACAAAAACTAGACAGGCAGGAGGCACACAAGGCAGTAGCATAGGGGAAGCATATACAGGGTATAATATTCTGCTTTCTTTTAATCTCTAATCTGCTGCAGTTAACTAGATAGGTAGGATAACATACTTGACAGAAGCGTAGCATGCTGACAAAAACTAGATAGGCAGGGGACACACAAGGCAGTAGCATAGGGGAAGCATATACAGGGCATCATAGTTCACTTTGTTTTATTCTCTAATATCTATTCTACTGCAGTTGTAGATAGGTAGGATAACATACTAGACAGAAGCATAGCATACTGACAAAAACTAGATAGGCAGGGGACACACAAGGCAGTAGCATAGGGGAAGCATATACAGGGTATAATATTCTGCTTTCTTTTAATCTCTAATCTGCTGCAGTTAACTAGATAGGTAGGATAACACACTTGACAGAAGCGTAGCATGCTGACAAAAACTAGACAGGCAGGGGACACACTAGAAAGTAGCATAGGGGAAGCATATACAGGGCATTATAGTTCACTTTGTTTTATTCTCTAATATCTATTCTACTGCAGTTGTAGATAGGTAGGATAACATACTAGACAGAAGCATAGCATACTGACAAAAACTAGATAGGCAGGGGACACACAAGGCAGTAGCATAGGGGAAGCATATACAGGGTATAATATTCTGCTTTCTTTTAATCTCTAATCTGCTGCAGTTAACTAGATAGGTAGGATAACACACTTGACAGAAGCGTAGCATGCTGACAAAAACTAGACAGGCAGGAGGCACACAAGGCAGTAGCATAGGGGAAGCATATACAGGGTATAATATTCTGCTTTCTTTTAATCTCTAATCTGCTGCAGTTAACTAGATAGGTAGGATAACATACTTGACAGAAGCATAGCATGCTGACAAAAACTAGATAGGCAGGGGACACGCAAGGCATTAGCATAGGGGAAGCATATACAGGGCATCATAGTTCACTTTGTTTTATTCTCTAATATCTATTCTACTGCAGTTGTAGATAGGTAGGATAACATACTAGACAGAAGCATAGCATACTGACAAAAACTAGATAGGCAGGGGACACACAAGGCAGTAGCATAGGGGAAGCATATACAGGGTATAATATTCTGCTTTCTTTTAATCTCTAATCTGCTGCAGTTAACTAGATAGGTAGGATAACACACTTGACAGAAGCGTAGCATGCTGACAAAAACTAGACAGGCAGGGGACACACTAGAAAGTAGCATAGGGGAAGCATGTACAGGGCATTATAGTTCACTTTGTTTTATTCTCTAATATCTATTCTACTGCAGTTGTAGATAGGTAGGATAACACACTAGACAGAAGCATAGCATGCTGACAAAAACTAGATAGGCAGGGGACACAGAAGACAGTAGCATAGGGGAAGCATATACAGGGCATCATAGTTCACTTGTTTTCATCTCTAATATCTATTCTACGGCAGATAGGTAGGATAACACATTTGACAGAAGCGTAGCATGCTGACATAAACTAGACAGGCAGGGGACACACAAGTTAGTAGTAGAAAGGAAGCAATTATTAAACTTTTAAAAGGGGGGGTAAGAAGTTAAGGAGTTGAGTGTAAATTATTCCATAATTTAGCAGACCTGACTTACACTAGTGTGGCCAAGTTGGGTGACAAATCGTGACGGCAGCTACTTTGGCTGTCACCTGGCTTTTGCACAGACACATACAGTAGGTCCTATTATAGCTTACCTAGTTCTGGTGACATAACTCTGTGTCGTCGGCTCTTCCCTTTGCTTTTGGTGGTTTTGTTGTTTTTTCCACTGGTATGAGTTTCGCTGTGCTTTTTGCCTTGCCCCCCACCCTTCCCCGGTGGCCATTGACTTCTATGGTTGGGACCCCCTGGTGCGGCCCATGGGAGGTATCTGGTTTCTCCTCTTGTTTCTCCACCGGTAGTCCCTTTTTCCCGCCCTATCCCTCTATGTGCTATTTCCAGTGCTGGTGGGGCTTGTGTGCTGGTTGGTGGTGGCTCACTTCCATAATCCGGAACCCTTCTTATGTGAGACTCTGTGACCTCCAGTTTAGGGGTTGGTGCTTTTGAGAGAGTGGGTTTCAGAGCACTGGCATTGGTTTTAGAATTTGGGTGGGATGTAAGTCTTGTATCCGATTGCTTAACTACTTGATGGTGGATGATGGAACCGTTTGATGATTTTTCTGGTACTGGAGCAGATTGTCCTTTGACTCCACCATGAGGTTCCTTATCTTGGGGTATTTGGTTGACGGTGGCAGAGCTCCTGATGAGGGGTTTTCGGGCAGTGGCCGCATTTGCTGGCTTTTGTTCCTGAAGTTCAGGTGCCTTAGAGTCTTTGAGCACTTGGGTTGGAGCAGGATCCAAAGAAGAAGGATGGCTAATTGGGGTTATTTGAGGAGAAGGTGATCTCCGGGATAGATCTTGAGATGAACGGATTAGTTGCTGCTGGGAAACTGTTCTTTTAATGCGGGAAAGTTCTTGGGAAAATCGTGCCTCAATATCACTAACGCGGCCATAGAAGGCGCTTCTATCATCCAGTGAAGCTGTCTTATACCTCAATGAAGGATACCTCAAGGTGTATCCTCCCACCTCTGATCTCACTCCATCTCTAAGGTCATCCCTTAGTTCTTCAGTTGAGGACTCCAAGCCACTAACCAGTCCATCTGCTCCAGGCTGGTCAAATGACCTGGTCTTGCAGAGTGGTAGCCAGGTCTGTACAGGGAAAGGGCTGTCCGTCTGATCCAGGCTTTTCCTTCTCTCTTCAAGACAACGAAGCTTTTCAAAAATTTTAGATCCTGAGCGGACCAGCTTTGGAGAAGCGCGCAAAATGGACACTCGCCCTGACGATTCACTCAATGGTGTCACAGGGCGAGACTCCTGGCCACTGACCTGAGAGCCAGCTGAGGACTTTGGCCTTTTAACCTTCTCCTCAAACTCTTCAACTACTGTGTCCTGGTATTGGGAAGGCATAAGGGTTTTCTTTCTAGGTGTAAGAGGTGTTGATGGGCCACGACCGCTAGGCAAAGGATTGGCAGCAGGCCATTGCCCAACGCGGGGGGATGGAGGAGGTAGAACTGGAGGTCTTGGATTCTGAAGAGGCCGAGGAGAATCTGGTATGGCTCCATTAATGCTACCTCTCCGTAGTCCACCTTCTGGTAGAAAGCTGTAAAAGACAGTGACATGTGAGCTAAGGTGACTTTGGTATAGGATGCCCTTTTTTATTGGCCCTGATAATAGCTGGCCTGAAGTTTGTTGACAGTTTGCCACCAAATCTTTAGAATGTTACTTTGGAAGCTTAAGAAAATTGTGAACCATGTACGTATGCCATTGGCCCAAATCTTAAACTGCATTGTGTATTAAACTCCAGAGCTGCACTCACTATTCTGCTGGTGCGGTCACTGTGTACATACATTACATTACTGATCCTGAGTTACATCCTGTATTATACTCCAGAGCTGCACTCACTATTCTGCTGGAGCAGTCACTGTGTACATATATTACTGATCCTGTACTGATCCTGAGTTACCTCCTGTATTATACTCCAGAGCTGCACTCACTATTCTGCTGGTGGAGTCACTGTGTACATGCATTACTGATCCTGAGTTACCGCCTGTATTATACTCCAGAGCTGCACTCACTATTCTGCTGGTGGAGTCACTGTGTACATGCATTACATTACTTATCCTGTACTGATCCTGAGTTACCTCCTGTATTATACTCCAGAGCTGCACTCACTATTCTGCTGGTGCAGTCACTGTGTACATTACATTACATTACTGATCCTGAGTTACCTCCTGCATTATACTCCAGAGCTGCACTCACTATTCTGCTGGTGCAGTCACTGTGTACATACATTACATTACTGATCCCGAGTCACCACCTGTATTATACTCCAGAGCTGCACTCACTATTCTGCTGGTGCAGTCACTGTGTACATTACATTACATTACTGATCCTGAGTTACCTCCTTCATTATACTCCAGAGCTGCACTCACTATTCTGCTGGTGCAGTCACTGTGTACATACATTACTTATCATGTACAGACACTGTGTACATACATTACATTACTGATCCTGAGTTACATCCTGTATTATACTCCAGAGCTGCACTCACTATTCTGCTGGAGCAGTCACTGTGTACATATATTACTGATCCTGTACTGATCCTGAGTTACCTCCTGTATTATACTCCAGAGCTGCACTCACTATTCTGCTGGTGGAGTCACTGTGTACATGCATTACTGATCCTGAGTTACCGCCTGTATTATACTCCAGAGCTGCACTCACTATTCTGCTGGTGGAGTCACTGTGTACATGCATTACATTACTTATCCTGTACTGATCCTGAGTTATATCCTGTATTATACTCCAGAGCTGCACTCACTATTCTGCTGGTGCAGTCACTGTTTACATACATTAGAGGCATCACTGGCAGATTCTATATTCAGTCTCGGCTGATAATATATACAATATATGACAATAAACATTGTGGTAATGAAGAAAGATGAAAAAGATGCAAAGGTAGAAAAGGAAAACAAGAACTAAAACCCACAGGTGGTAGGGAGAAAAGGTCAGCCTGGGAGTACAACAGAAATAATAAGATGATGGAGGCATTACAGAACCTCAGGGGAGGGCACAGCGAGCTTAGTCATCACCCAATGGTTCTTATTTCACCACAATGCTATAAGAGTGTGTGTGCTGTCTGTGTGAGGTACTGTGTGTAGATGTGTGTGTTGTGTGTGTATACTGCCCATTTGGGATACTGTGTGACATTGCAATTGATCACTGTTCTACGCTTGGTGATTTGTATATGTACTGTCGATGGTTCTGGCACTGTATCATGTACTGATGATGGTTCTAACGCTATATTCATGTACCAACTGTGATTCTGATGCTACATTAAAAGGGAATCTGTCACCAGGTTTTACTCCCCCATCTGAGAGCAGCATAACGTAGAGAAAAAGATCCTGATTCCAGTGATTTGTCACTCACTGAGCTGTTTGCTGTCATTTTGATAAAATCATTGTTTTCTCTGGTGCAGATCTAGCAGTTATTTGAATGCAGAGCAGGGTTATAACAAGCTCATGCAACTGCTTGACTACTTTACAGCACACCAAGTAGTCCTTAAATAGTAATTTCATGCTAATTAAACAGTGAATTTATAAAAGTTATACTACACAGCCCAGTAGGTGACACATCGCTGGAATTAGTGTCTCTTTTTCCTTTATCATGCTGCTCTCAGATTAGGTGGCAAAAACTTGGTGGCAGAGTTCCTTTAATAAACTGACGATAGTTCTGAGGCTGTGTTCATGTACTGGTGATGGTTGTGGTGCTGCATTCATGTACTGACGATGATTTTGGCGTTACATTCATGTAATCATGGTGGTTCTGCTGCTGCCCTCATGTGCTGACATGGTTTTGATCTTACATGTGCTTGATCGTACACATGTAGCAATCCAAAACGCACTTCATGGCTATGTTAAAACTTATAAATCCTCAAAACTTAAAGAGTTTTGAGAGTATGAGGAGGACTTTGTGACAATGTAAGTTAGCATATGTTCACACTTTTTTTTATTGCAGCAGAAACTGAGCATAATCTCTCCAAATCCTCAAAACTTGGTTCTGGTGATGTACTCATATAAGTACTGCTTTCAATTTTTTTGCTCGTCTTGGGATTGATCAGTATGGCAATGCGGCCCTTGGAATTGGATCAGTATGGCAATGCAGCCCTTGGGGTTGGATCAGTATGGCAATGTGGCCCTCAGGGTTGGATCAGCATGGCAATGCGGCCCTTGGGGTTGGATCAGTATGGCAATGTGGCCCTCAGGGTTGGATCAGCATGGCAATGTGGCCCTCAGGGTTGGATCAGCATGGCAATGCGGCCATTGCGGTTGGATCAGCATGGCAATGCAGCCCTTGGGGTTGGATCAATATGGCAATGTGGCCCTCAGGGTTGGATCAGCATGGCAATGCGGCCCTTGCGGTTGGATCAGCATGGCAATGCAGCCCTCAGGGTTGGATCAGCATGGCAATGTGGCCCTCAGGGTTGGATCAGCATGGCAATGCGGCCCTTGGGGTTGGATCAGTATGGCAATGTGGCCTTTGGGGTTGGATCAGTATGGCAATGCGGGCCTTGGGATTGGATCAGCATGGCAATGCGGGCCTTGGGGTTGGATCAGTATGGCAATGCGGCCCTTGGGGTTGGATCAGTATGGCAATGCGGCCCTTGGGGGTTGGATCAGTATGGCAATGCGGCCCTTGGGGTTGGATCAGTATGGCAATGCAGCCCTTGCGGTTGGATCAGTATGGCAATGTTGCCCTTGGGGTTGGATCAGTATGGCAATGCGGCCCTTGGGGTTGGATCAGCATGGCAATGCAGCCCTTGGGGTTGGATCAGCATGGCAATGCAGCCCTTGGGGTTGGATCAGTATGGCAATGCGGCCCTTGGGGTTGGATCAGTATGGCAATGCGGCCCTTGGGGTTGGATCAGTATGGCAATGCGGCCCTTGGGGTTGGATCAGTATGGCAATGCGGCCCTTGGGGTTGGATCAGTATGGCAATGTGGCCTTTGGGGTTGGATAAGTATAGCAATGCGGCCCTTGGGCCAAAAGATGTTGTGCACCCCTGGTCTATAAAAATAAGTGATAAGACATCTGATGATGAATGCATTCTCCCCACATAGCGTGGGGCTCTCATCAGTAAGCTGTGCCGCCTCTAGAGCCGCAATCTTTAGGGGGCCTGGTACAATTTACTCCTACAAATGTAATAAACACAAACTAAATATCTGGCATCCAGTAAGACAGAAAATGAGAAATTGCTGGGTAATGACCTTATAAAGGAGCCTCCCTAAGGATGGCGGCTCAGAAGGATGGATGATAGGTATGGAAAAGAAGCGGTAAGGAGATTGATGACTGCCGCTCCGGATGAAATGCACTGAGCTCGCTGGCTCATCAGCCCTTCGGATGAACATAACAAAATGAAAAATGTATTACAAAAATATAGATAAAGAAAAAAAATAAAGAATTAAAAAATGAAAAATCCCCAAAAAATAGAGGTTCAGCGGAGGATGGTATGTAGCGGGTGATGATGGGCAATTTGCGTTACTTACACCCGAATGGCACATGATCTGCCCCGGTAGAGGCTGAAGGCGCTGCTATACAGATCGCTGAACCCTGACAGGCTGACCTCTGACCCCCAGACACTGCCCGGGTGGTTGTTGCTGGACGCTGGGATGAGGGGCTCCACTCCAAGGTGTCGAGCGCCTCCCCCCGGAATGAATCCTTGCCTGGCGTTCCTGGAGTCCCTCTCTACTACCGTCTGCTGACTGCCCGACCAGTCTGAGAGCTCGTCCGTCTGTGAGAGTCCGGTCAGCGTGCTGGGGGTGGTGTGCAGCGAGCTGGCCAGCAGCGTGTCCGAGTCCCCTACAGAAGAAAGACAAAAAAATTACTCCATGAGATATTCAATATTTGTCTTTTCTAATATACACTGCATTACCTCATTATCATCAAAACAATCTGGAAACATGTACTGACCTAACACTTCTCACAACTCAAGGCTTACCACTTATTATGCATTATTCCCCAGAGCTGCACTCACTATTCTGCTAGTGCAGTCACTGCGTACATACATTACTTACCCTGTAGTGATCCTGAGTTACATCCTGTATTATACTCCAGAGCTGCACTCACTATTCTGCTGGTGCAGTCACTGCGTACATACATCACATTACTTACCTTGTACTAATCCTGAGTTACCTCCTGTATTATACTCCACAGCTGCACTCACTATTCTGCTGGTGCAGTCACTGTGTACATACATTACATTACTGATCCTGAGTTACATCCTGTATTATACTCCAGAGCTGCACTCACTATTCTGCTGGTGCAGTCACTGTGTACATACATTACATTACTGATCCTGAGTTACATCCTGTATTATTATACTCCAGAGCTGCACTCACTATTCTGCTGGTGCAGTCACTGTGTACATACATTACATTACTGATCCTGAGTTACCTCCTGTATTATCCTCCAGAGCTGCACTCACTATTCTGCTGGTGCAGTCACTGTGTACATACATTACATTACTGATCCTGAGTTACATCCTATATTATACTCCAGAGCTGCACTCACTATTCTGCTGGTGCAGTCACTGTGTACATACATTACATTACTGATCCTGAGTTACCTCCTGTATTATACTCCAGAGCTGCACTCACTATTCTGCTGGTGCAGTCACTGTGTACGTATATTACCTAACATGCACTTATGCTGAGTTTCATCCTTTTTCATACTACACAGCTGCATTCACAATTCTGCAGGTTTTAGACCTGAAATCTCCCAGTGTCCCCTTATGATACATGGTACATTGATATCCCAGACACCATATTATGGAAACCCATGGTTTCAGGTAGGTTTTCTCACTTTGGGCCAGTGTCCGCACCCCTGGGCTCTCCGGCTTGCTGGATACTGTGAGTGATCACTGTGACCAGTAAAGGTCAGGAGCTTCTTTATAATATTTACTTCCCTCCCACTGAGGACAAGGGATGATTACAAATGTACAGACTGCAATGCGGTGCACAGATGAAGGCTCCGCTCCACAGCGGCCAGGATATCTGTTTATTTAGTCCAGATCAAAGATATTTCACCAAAGCATGAAATGTGCGATACTGTATCTCAGCCGGTCTATGGCTGCCCCGCAGAACTTGTACCCAGTGCCTACAGAAAATATTATGAACTACTATAATGTGGTTGCAAAAATCTGCACACCCTTATGTGACGACATGGACACCCAAAGCCTAGCATGGGTTAAAGTTTCTGAAAATTCAGCCAGACGTATTGTTCTTCTGTGTGTTAACTCATGTTTGCTAAACTATTGTTTGGGCCCAGACCCTCTGAGCAGTCATTGTAATGTAGTTGTGTATTGCTAATCTAATGTAAATTACCTTAGTAGCCATTGTCTAGTCTGTGACTTGCAGACTCCATGTAGATATCTTCAGTCTTTCTATCCACATCATTTAAATGAACATTATCCATGCAGCTTGAGATTCATCCAATAAGAGAAGCAACCTTGTACAACCAATCCGATAAGGACACAGTATATCCAAAGGGAAGGCTATGGCTATAAAAGGGATTTCTTTAAGTCACCAGTGGTTAATGGATGTGCATGATCCAGTCTAAGCTCTTAGGAGCTGGCTAGAGGATCAGGATACCTTGTGGCTTCAATCTAGGGACTCCGGTTCCGATTGGAGACCATATCCACAGTCTAGGGATTTCGACTCCGGCTGCCAGGATTATATCATCAAACCAGAGACTACTTAAGGAGGAAACCCAGGTTGGGACAATCCAGTCACCTGGTACAGACTTTGCAGACCTCAGCCAGCTTCCTAAATCTGACGTTATTCCTTTCTCGGTGGGTGCCCGCCGAAAACGGGGTGCTGCTGGACTGGAGTAAGTAGGCCTGGAAGCTCTGAGGCACGGACCTTCTAATCCCTGGTGAGCCAGCGGAAGGGTGAGACTCTGTTGCCGGTTACATTTGTGTGTTTTGCTGGTTATGTGCTATGTGCCGTTAATATTTTGGGGATCCAATAAAGTCTAATTATTGTGGTTCCCTCACCCTGTGTTGTCTGAGTAGTGTTACGCCCACGGTTAAGGAGGTCGGGCGTTCAGTTGGGATGAGCCCTGAGCCAGCGTCTTTCTAAAGGCGGCCGGGCCAGTGGACAAGAGCACCCACTGAGCCCCGTATCTCCACAGGAGAGCACCCACTGATCCCCGTGTCTCCACAGGAGAGCACCCACTGACCCCCGTGTCTCCACAAGAGAGCACCCACTGAGCCCCGTATCTCCACAGGAGAGCACCCACTGAGCCCCGTATCTCCACAGGAGAGCACCCACTGAGCCCCGTGTCTCCACAGGAGAGCACCCACTGAGCCCCGTGTCTCCACAGGAGAGCACTCACTGAGCCCCGTGTCTCCACAGGAGAGCACCCACTGACCCCCGTGTCTCCACAGGAGAGCACCCACTGACCCTCGTGTCTCCACAGGAGAGCACTCACTGAGCCCCGTGTCTCCACAGGAGAGCACCCACTGAGCCCCGTGTCTCCACAGGAGAGCACCCACTAAGCCCCGTGTCTCCACAGGAGAGCACCCACTGAGCCCCGTGTCTCCACAGGAGAGCACCCACTGACCCCCGTGTCTCCACAGGAGAGCACCCACTGACCCTCGTGTCTCCACAGGAGAGCACTCACTGAGCCCCGTGTCTCCACAGGAGAGCACCCACTGAGCCCCGTGTCTCCACAGGAGAGCACCCACTGAGCCCCGTGTCTCCACAGGAGAGCACCCACTGAGCCCCGTGTCTCCACAGGAGAGCACCCACTGACCCCCGTGTCTCCACAGGAGAGCACCCACTGACCCCCGTGTCTCCACAGGAGAGCACCCACTGAGCCCCGTGTCTCCACAGGAGAGCACCCACTGACCCCCGTGTCTCCACAGGAGAGCACCCACTGAGCCCCGTGTCTCCACAGGAGAGCACCCACTGAGCCCCGTGTCTCCACAGGAGAGCACCCACTGAGCCCCGTGTCTCCACAGGAGAGCACCCACTGAGCCCCGTGTCTCCACAGGAGAGCACCCACTGAGCCCCGTGTCTCCACAGGAGAGCACCCACTGACCCCCGTGTCTCCACAGGAGAGCACCCACTGAGCCCCGTGTCTCCACAGGAGAGCACTCACTGAGCCCCGTGTCTCCACAGGAGAGCACCCACTGAGCCCCGTGTCTCCACAGGAGAGCACCCACTGAGCCCCGTGTCTCCACAGGAGAGCACCCACTGAGCCCCGTGTCTCCACAGGAGAGCACCCACTGACCCCCGTGTCTCCACAGGAGAGCACCTACTGAGCCCCGTGTCTCCACAGGAGAGCACCCACTGAGCCCCGTGTCTCCACAGGAGAGCACTCACTGAGCCCCGTGTCTCCACAGGAGAGCACCCACTGACCCCCGTGTCTCCACAGGAGAGCACCCACTGACCCTCGTGTCTCCACAGGAGAGCACCCACTGACCCCCGTGTCTCCACAGGAGAGCACCCACTGAGCCCCGTGTCTCCACAGGAGAGCACCCACTGAGCCCCGTGTCTCCAGAGGAGAGCACCCACTGAGCCCCGTGTCTCCACAGGAGAGCACCCACTGAGCCCCGTGTCTCCACTGGAGAGCACCCACTGACCCTCGTGTCTCCACAGGAGAGCACCCACTGACCCCCGTGTCTCCACAGGAGAGCACCCACTGACCCCCGTGTCTCCACAGGAGAGCACCCACTGACCCCCGTGTCTCCACAGGAGAGCACCCACTGACCCCCGTGTCTCCACAGGACAGCACCCACTGACCCCCGTGTCTCCACAGGAGAGCACCCACTGACCCCCGTGTCTCCACAGGAGAGCACCCACTGACCCCCGTGTCTCCACAGGAGAGCACCCACTGAGCTCCGTGTCTCCACAGGAGAGCACCCACTGGCCCCCGTGTCTCCACAGGAGAGCACCCACTGACCCCCGTGTCTCCACAGGAGAGCACCCACTGAGCCCCGTGTCTCCACAGGAGAGCACCCACTGACCCCCGTGTCTCCACAGGAGAGCACCCACTGACCCCCGTGTCTCCACAGGAGAGCACCCACTGACCCCCGTGTCTCCACAGGAGAGCACCCACTGAGCCCCGTGTCTCCACAGGAGAGCACCCACTGACCCCCGTGTCTCCACAGGAGAGCACCCACTGACCCCCGTGTCTCCACAGGAGAGCACCCACTGACCCCCGTGTCTCCACAGGAGAGCACCCACTGACCCCCGTGTCTCCACAGGAGAGCACCCACTGACCCCCGTGTCTCCACAGGAGAGCACCCACTGACCCCCGTGTCTCCACAGGAGAGCACCCACTGACCCCCGTGTCTCCACAGGAGAGCACCCACTGACCCCCGTGTCTCCACAGGAGAGCACCCACTGAGCTCCGTGTCTCCACAGGAGAGCACCCACTGGCCCCCGTGTCTCCACAGGAGAGCACCCACTGACCCCTGTGTCTCCACAGGAGAGCACCCACTGACCCCTGTGTCTCCACAGGAGAGCACCCACTGAGCCCCGTGTCTCCACAGGAGAGCACCCACTGACCCCCGTGTCTCCACAGGAGAGCACCCACTGACCCCCGTGTCTCCACAGGAGAGCACCCACTGACCCCCGTGTCTCCACAGGAGAGCACCCACTGACCCCCATGTCTCCACAGGAGAGCACCCACTGACCCCCGTGTCTCCACAGGAGAGCACCCACTGACCCCCATGTCTCCACAGGAGAGCACCCACTGACCCCCATGTCTCCACAGGAGAGCACCCACTGACCCCCATGTCTCCACACCTTACACTAATACTTAGTTTCAGTCCCAAAAAATAGCAACAGAAAGAGGAGATAAAAACTCCTCCAAAAATTTAATATACTCACAGCAAAAAAGAGGGCAACCAGTCCAGTTAGCCCAGGCCAACACATCTAATGCACCAACAGGATGCAGACAAACCTCTCAACATGGACACTTCACAGGTGCAAGGTAAATTGCACACTAGTGGCGTGCATAGGGCACTGTTCACACTTGTATGCGCATGGTGTCCAGCCAGTAACCTATTATCACGCCCTTACTATTAGGTTAGGCGGGTTACCCGGACACTACTCACTGCAGCACACAAGGGACAGAGACTTCACTATGCACGGCCGTATTAAGAGGCCCGGCTGCACCCCGTATTAAAAAAAGTGCAAAAAATATATATCAAATATATATGAGGCATTAGTTAGTAAATTGGCCAATGTACATAAGCCCGCAATCCTCATCACGGATCCTCATGCTTGCGGGTCCCTACACTGATAAATATCAAAAAATAGCCACAGAAAGAGGAGATAAAAACTCCGCCACTGGTGTGCGATTTACCTTGCACCTGTGAAGTGTCCATCATGTGAGAGGTTTGTCTGCATCCTGTTGGTGCATTAGATGTGTTGGCCTGGGCTAACTGGACTAGTTGCCCTCTTTTTTGCTGTGAGTATATTTGTTGCAGTCCCCCATGATTTTCTGACAGCAGTCAATTTACATCTCTCAGATTGCAGGGGCATCTCCTGTGTACAGCGCCCTTCCTCAGGTTCCCACACATGTTCTATTGGACTTGGGTCTTCTGGTGAAGCCATTCTTTTGGTGATTCGGAGGTCACTTAAGGTCGTTGTTGTACTAAAAAATGAAATTTCTCTTCATCTTCAGCTTTTTAGCAGAGGCCTCAAGGGTTTCATGTAAAATTGACTGATATTTCGTACTGGCCATAATTCCATCAACCTTGAATAAAGCATTAGTTTAGGCTGCCAAAAAAAACCCCAGCCCTAAAGCACAATGCTGCCTCCACCATGCCTCACTGTGGGTATGGTGATCTGTTGGTGATGCGCAGTCTTGACTTTTCAACAAACACACATATTGGAATTATGGCCAAATCATTCCACCTTGATCTCATCAGACAAAATACATTTCCCACATGTGTTTAGCAAACTTGATGGAGGTTCTGGCAGAACATAGTGGGGCTGGGATGTCTATCTTTGTAAGAAAAGGCTCAGTCTTGCCATCCATCCTGAGGAATATGAGAGTTTGTTGTCACATGCAGTACACAATCAGGATTTGCCAGAAATTCCTGCAGCTCTTTTAATATTGCAGTCGGCATCTTTGCAGCCACATGAGCCAATTTTTTTCTTGTCTTTTCATCAATTTTTGATGGATGCCCAGTTCTAGCTATGTTATGTATATACACCATGGTCAGAATGGTTTTCCGCCATACCACAGGCACTGTCTACATTTTTTTAAGTCTTCCTATCTAGGCAATCTGTATATCTGAATAAGGTCAGAGATCTGACTAATCCATCATATACATTTCCTGTGGACTGTATTTATAGAAATAATATTTTCTGCATCTTCTTGAGTTCAAAGTTCTTGCATATCAGTTCTAGGTAATGTCACTGTTGTGTCAAAGTTAAGCCCCTTATTGATGACATCTTCACAGTGTCCATGGTATAGCTAATGCCTTGGAGAATGATTTTTGTACCCTTCTCCTGACTTATAACTTTCCACAATGAGATCCCTTTGCTTTGTTGTCAGCTGTTTACAGTCCATGGACTGTGATTTAACCAAGAAAATGTCAGGAAAATCCTCCTAGAAAAGCAAAACTTCTATAGGTTAATCAGAATGACTATAAATGACGGCAGCCGAGCACTGACTATCATGTAACATAAGTCAAAATGTGACATGCCCCAAAAGGGTGTTCACACTTATGCAACCATATCATAGTTTTGTTTAATTTCTCAGTGGATTTGTGCAGATTATGGGCGACAGCAAAGGTGTAAAATATTCCGAAATTCTTCTTCTTAATATAATTTGTCATGCCAGATACCTGGAATTCTATCAGGGGTGTGTAAACTTTTTATACCGACTGTATTTATTATTCCTCTAATGGAATGGAAAGAAAACTCACATCCTCTGTCGTTTAGTTATTTGTATGCTACATATAATATTGAGGATCACTATGTGATTGTGTTGATCGTTAAAGAGAACCTGTCGAGTTGTCCGCCTAGTGGTGGTTGCAGCAAAAATGTCTTACCTGACTGTGCAATGGGTTTAAAGCTCTGCATTAGATACATGGTATTATAAATATATTGTAAGAAAAATTAATTAGTAATAAATGTAGCACCTAAAACGTGGAGAGACTCAGTTTAGTAAGGGGTTAATCATAGCATCTGATATTAGTTCCCCTCTTGATCTCTGATCTGAATGCAGCTAGATGGGGTGCATCGTATCTGCTGACATGGGGGGGTCTTACCTGAGGGGGTTCCCAGAGGTGTGTTGTTTGGGGCTCGTATTGTGCGCTGTAGCTGGGGCCCTCCAGTGTCCTCTTCACCCGGCTCAGAGTCTGTATGAAGAAGTGGAAGACTAATAAATTTTGGAATAAATACACTGTGCATAAGGGGCTTCACCTTGACATGGTATACAATTTTCCAATATACCTTCTCATGGTCATTTAATCTTACCTGTCATTTCAAGTCACTGCTGAAAATAACCTATCATATGTCTACAAGAGGATGAACACTATTTCCGGCTAATATATAACTTATATATGACATTTTTCATCTCTCTTTCTGATTTTCAGCAACCTCTGAGCTGTTGGGTGGAGACTATCTGCCATTATGTCTCCCATACACAGCACACACAGACACAAAGGATTCCTACTAGTCTGTCTCTATGTAGCACATGTTCAGAAGCAGCAGCATGGAGGACAATATACAGCAGTGCTGAGCGGTGTACCTGTGAATCTAGCACTTTAATGAGCTATTATACTATCTAACAAGAAGTAGCATGGAGGACATTATACAGCAGTACTGAGCGGTGTACCTGTGAATCTAGCACTGTAATGAGCTTTTATACTATGTAACAAGAAGTAGCATGGAGGACAATATACAGCAGTGCTGAGCGGTGTACCTGTGAATCTAGCACTGTAATGAGCTATTATACTATGTAACAAGAAGTAGCATGGAGGACAATATACAGCAGTGCTGAGCGGTGTACCTGTGAATCCAGCACTGTAATGAGCTATTATACTATGTAACAAGAAGTAGCATGGAGGATATTATACCGCAGTGCTGAGCGGTGTACCTGTGAATCCAGCACTGTAATGAGCTATTATACTATCTAACAAGAAGTAGCATGGAGGACATTATACGCAGTACTGAGCGGTGTACCTGTGAATCTAGCACTGTAATGAGCTATTATACTATGTAACAAGAAGTAGCATGGAGGACAATATACAGCAGTGCTGAGCGGTGTACCTGTGAATCTAGCACTGTAATGAGCTATTATACTATGTAACAAGAAGCAGCATGGAGGATATTATACCGCAGTACTGAGCGGTGTACCTGTGAATCCAGCACTGTAATGAGCTATTATACTATGTAACAAGAAGCAGCATGGAGGATATTATACCGCAGTACTGAGCGGTGTACCTGTGAATCTAGCACTGTAATGAGCTATTATACTATCTAACAAGAAGTAGCATGGAGGATATTATACCGCAGTACTGAGCGGTGTACCTGTGAATCTAGCACTGTAATGAGCTATTATACTATGTAACAAGAAGTAGCATGGAGGATATTATACCGAAGTACTGAGCGGTGTACCTGTGAATCCAGCACTGTAATGAGCTATTATACTATGTAACAAGAAGTAGCATGGAGGATATTATACAGCAGTACTGAGCGGTGTACCTGTGAATCTAGCACTGTAATGAGCTATTATACTATGTAACAAGAAGTAGCATGGAGGATATTATACAGCAGTACTGAGCGGTGTACCTGTGAATCCAGCACTGTAATGAGCTATTATACTATGTAACAAGGAGTAGCATGGAGGACATTATACGCAGTACTGAGCGGTGTACCTGTGAATCTAGCACTGTAATGAGCTATTATACTATCTAGCAAGAACAGCATGGAAAACATTATACCGCAGTACTGAGTGGTGTAGATGTGAATCTAGCACTGTAATGAGCTATAAAACTATCCAACAAGAAGCAGCACGGTGGACACTATACAGCAGTACTGAGCGGTGTACCTGTGAATCCAGCACTGTAATGAACTATAAAATTAACAAGAAGCAGCAAGGAGGACATTATACAGCAGTACTGAACAGTGTAGTTGTGAATCCAGCACTGTAATGAGCTATTACATTATCTAGCAAGATCCAAAAGCAATTTCCCTGTTCCCAGGGTATTTTATTAATTATCTACCAAGCAGCATGGAGGACATTATACCACAGTACTGTGTGGTGTAGCTGTGAATCCAACACTGTAATGAGCTATAACAGTCTATCTAGCAAGAAGCAGCATGGAGGACATTATACCACAGTACTGAATGGTGTAGCTGTGAATCCAACTCTAAAGTGACATAAAACACTAGAAAGCAGCATGTAGTGTTTTATAAAGCGGTAATGAGGAGTGAAGCTTTGGGGTGAGATAAAATACTTACTAGAAAGCAACAGCATGGAGGACATTATACAGCAGTACTGAGCAGTGTAGCTGATAATCCAGCTCTGGGGTGAGATGTACACTAACTAGAAAGTAGTACCAATGTCCGTGCGTGTCTTTTTCTTTCCCTCTGCTCACCCTCCTCCTTCCTTTCCCTCACTTCCACAAAATAGGCAGCTTAAATCTTACTCCTTAGTAAATTACCAGTCCATTTTATTTTAGCAATTGTTCAGTTCAAGTTGCAGGATGGAGGAGAAGTGGCTCATAAGTGAAGACAGACGCAGATTATTCTGATAAGATATATCACAAAAGTTTCTTACATTTGCTTGCACTACTGAATCATCTAAAGTTTGTTGATAGCACATACAGTCAGCATTACAGGTCTCCTGCTTGCTGTCATACAATGAAAAAAAAAAAGTCTTCATTGTTTACTCCCACTAGATAAAATCCATCACTATTTCATCGCTATAATTTTCAAAACATTGCAGGTCTCAACATAAGCTGATAAAAAGGAGCAAATTCATTGGGTGCAAATCAAATTTATATCAGATTTTTAAAAATGTGCTGAAACAATGAATTCAATTTGCAATTAACTTTGAACTAATTGACTGTGACCTTCCCATAATAAGTTACAGCGCATGGTATAGTGCAGCTAATCACGAGAGATGGTTGTAGCCTGTATAAAAGCCGAGACAGGGAATGCAGCAGCCATATTGCTCTGAATCTGGATAGTGAGAGGACGTCACAGCTAAGAGTTTATCCATAGGGAGAAAAAGCTATGAAATACCAAAGAAACAGTACAGATTGTGAGTGACAGTAGAACAGTGAGGAAGATTAGTATATGAGGAGAAGTGCAGCATGTCATACATATTTTTAGGACAATTGGAAGCTTTGGAGCAGTTTTAATTTACCAAAAATTGAATTTCATATAAAAAAATATGTTGCATTAGATTTAAAAAAAAAAAGTATTCATCTCTTTAAGCCTTTTTAAGATTATAAATCACATATACAAGGGTTGGACAAAATAATGGAAACACCTAACGTTTTGGCATCATAATCTTCGAACATGTTATAAACATGCAAACCGTGACATGTGTTAATGTTTTGTAGTTGATTCTTTGTGATATGTGTATGTAAATTAACTGTTTGTTTTGCAGACTTGTAAGAGCATTGATGAGAACCTGATACAATGGCAGACCTCTCGGATTTTCAAAGAGGCCAGATTGTTGGTGCTCGTATGGCAGGCGCTGGTGTAACAGAAAGTGCCCGGATGCTTGGCGTGTCAAGAAGTGCTGTCTCCAAAGTAATGACTGCGTTTGAAAGAGAAGGAAAAACGTCCGCAGCAAAGCTCAGGTCCGGCCGAAAGCCGAAGTTGACTGAGAGACCGTCAGACTCTAAAGCGAATCGTGAGAGCATCGCAAGACCACGGCTCCGAAAATCCCTGCTGAGCTCAATGAACACCTACAGAACCCAGTTTCCACGAAAACTGTTCATTGGGACCTGCACAAATCTGGATTCCACGGAAGAGCTGCAATTAGAAAAGCGCTGCTCTCAATGACAAATGTGTCCAAGCGTTTAGAGGGGTGTAGAAACCTCCAGCATTGGTCCCTCGAGCAGTGGAAACATGGGATATTCTCAGACCAATTATCATTTACCCTTTTTCCGACCTCCGGCCGAGTGCACGATGGGAGACAGTGGAAAGAAGCATTGCATCCAGACTGCCGTCTCCCAACCGCAAAACATGGCGGAGGATCTGTAATGATCTGGGCTCCTATTTCCTGGAGATCCGCTGGGCCAATGATATCCCTTCATGGAAGAATTAACAGCCGAGATTATTTCGGCATTTTGGGCGACCACGTGCATCCCATGGTTCAAGCACTTTTCCCGGAGGGGAACGCCATCTTTCAGGATGATAATGCACCAATTCATACAGCTAGAATGGTTACAGCATGGCACGAGGAACATTCTAATGAAGTTGATCATCTCATCTGCCCCCACAATCCCCAGACCCCAACATTATTGAGCATTTATGGTCCATTTTAGAGATTCAAGTTAGACGTCGATTTCCGCCACCATGGTCGCTCAAAGAACTGGAGGGTTTTGGAAACAATTCACACCTTGTATGAATCCATACCTCAGAGAATTGAGGCTGTAATCGCCGCAAAAGGTGGACCTACACCCTATTACACTAACTTTTGTTGATGTTTCCATTATTTTGTCCAACCCTTGTAGATGCCAAGTCCTGTAAGAATCGCATTCATTGTAACCATACTGCTGCATGTAAGTATCATTGTTAATAAAAGTATCAATGTTAATAATCCTCTTAATTGTAAAGCGCTGCGGAATATGTTGGCGCTATAGAAATAAAACTTATTATTATTATAATGCACATCATCATTTGTAATAAAAAACAGAGCAGAATTGTGCGATACTTGTCTTACCATAGCTGTGTTTCCTGCAGGAGCGGAATACTTCGCTTCCATAGGGGCAGCGAGAGAAAAAGACATATCACAAACTGTTAGTAACAGCCCAAGTAGTTCCAGCATGCATTGCAAGACCATGCAGTGACATTCATGCAAGCCGCACTTCTACCTGTCAACACTAGAGGCCGCTCAACACTAATCTATCCCTGAGCTGCAGGCCCTAGTGTTGACCTCTAGAGGTCACCAGTAAATAGGGGATGTTTTTACCGCAAGAATAGGCATTCATGTGTCATATTGAAGGTGCTTTTAGGAATTGCATCTTTATGTGTTACGCATCTGCATCTAGTCTTGCGATATAGGTAATAATTTAACTTCAGACCCTTCTGGGCCCAATGTTTTTGCCTTCGTTCTAGGGCTATGGTGGCATTTCTCAAATTCATACAGTCCATGGAGGGATATATGATACATCCCAAAATCACAAGGGATCTGTAGAACAGTGAAGGTGAATATTTTACAAACCGCTCCATCGAGTGCGATGACATCATTGTCCAGTTATGGTGATGTCATCACACCTCAGTGCAGCCACTAGGTCGTATTTACCAGGGTGGCTATTCGTGGGTTTTATGTTTATTTGCTTCCCATAACATTAGGGTGAAAATGGATGGGTTAATGGGGGCACTCTGGATGTCCCTATAGGGGGGTTCTGCTGCTGTTAATAAAAGTAAAATAATTTATATAGGGGGGGGGGTGACAGAAATTCAAAGGTGGGGCTTATCAGTTATGGTATATTGAAGAGAGTCACCACTTCTTTAGTTATTAAATAAGCCAATGACATGGATCACAGGAAAAAGAAGGTAGTGAGTGTTCAATTTCCATGCACTGCCTCCACAGGAGAAATGAAGTATTACAGTTTTCAATTAAATATAAATAGGCTCATAGATTAATGCATGGCCCCACTGGGTCCTCCAGTGTCACAGGTGACAGACCTCTGGTGTCTGTCAATAGAAGGTCACAGCATTTGGCAAACTGTTCCCTAACCTTCTATTATTACTGCTTGGTGTATATGGTATCTTATGTATCTCCTCTGCTTTCTCTTTAGGACCCTGTGGAGATCCTCACCCTTTTAGTTGTTTTCATCAGCCCTTCCCTTGGTGTCTTTAAATACTCTCATTCCCTTCTGGTCTGTGCTGGTGATAGCTCTAACTCCCTACAGATCCTGAGTGCAAGCAGGCGGCTTGCATTTATTGAGTAACTTTGTTGCATGTTGCAGTCCTTCTCTCTGAATCTTTTTGGAGATAACTTGTTTGTTATTTCCTCTTGTTTGTTATCCCTGTGTGTCCTAGTGGGGTTGGCGAGGTGCTCATCCCATCCGTACCCTACCTAGGGCTCAGATCAGGGTTAACCTAGGGTCAGGTATCCTGCTCGGCGCATAGGTGCTGTTTGCGTGGGTTTCCTCCGGGTTCTCCGGTTTCCTCCCACACTTCAAAGACATACAGATAGGGACTTTAGATTGTGAGCCCCAATGGGGACAGTGTTCCAGATGTATGTAAAACGCTGCGGAATATGTTAGCGCTATATAAAAATAAAGATTCATTCATTCAAATGCTTCATGATTAGATAAGATCTAGATAATTATTTCTATGCCTCAAACATGTTATTTCTAAGCATGTAGATGGGATAAGAGACGCTTCGTACAAAGTCAGCCAGGGATTATCATAATGATTCATGGATTTATGTTGGATGCAAAGTTTTTTTATGCTTTTTGTAAAATTCAGGACAATGCAAAAAAGTAATAACAATTGAAATAAAATATATGTAGTGTAATAAATAGTGATATACGTGTAAATATTTATCCTAACATTCACAAAAAAAGAGTTTTTATGGCTCCTGCAAAATCCCGGGGTGGTCTACTGCACATACTGGACCCAGATGCATAGGATGGCGTCGTTTTTTGGAATTCAGGTGTATACGTCCAGCAGGATGCATGAGCCTAATATATTATATACTGTTCACATCATGTGCCTCCAGCTTATAAAACTACAACTCCCAGAATTCCCTGACAGCCCATGAGGTTGGAAAACACTACAGTACAAGAATAAATGGGGCTGAATCTAAATGGCGCGGTGCCTAAATGATTGACTTTGGCCTGAGGTCTAAGTTATGGGGTCTAGTTAGGGGGGTCTGAATTTTTGGTCTTGGATTTTAACACTGTGAGCCTGAATTATGAGGTTTGGTCTGTGGTGTGAATTATGAAGGATGGTCTTAAATCTTAGGCTATGTGTCCACGCTGTGGAAAATGCGCGGATTTTGCCGCGGATTTCTCGCGGAAAAGCCGCGGATTTCCCGAAAATCTGCAGCTCAGGCACTTCCCAGCCATTTCTATGGCATTTTGGAAATGCTGTGCCCATGCTGCGGATTTTTCCGCAGCGGATTTCGTGCGGATTTTGATCCGGAAAAATCTGCAACATGTCAATTATTGTTGCGGATTTTCGTCCGGATTTTGGCTTTAAAATTGTGAAAAAAAAAAAAAAAATCCGCACCAAATCCGCGGCAATTCCGCGGTAAATCCGCACCTTTGAAAAGGTGCGGATTTTGCAGGAAAGCCGCGGATTTTGATGCAGAAAAGTCCTCAGCTACATTCTCCCGTGGACACATAGCCTTAATCTTATCGTCTGAATTTTGGATTCTGGTTTCTAGAAAAACATTGACATCTGATCTGGACTAAAGGGATTATCCAGGCTTAAAAATGGCGGATAATATCTAATGTTATTGGCGTTGTATCTCTATATTCTTCATTCTAAGGCTCTTATGGGGCAGACATTTTTGACAAACACCTTCCCTCAAAGCCACTCCCCAACAATCAGGATCCGCACCCTCATAACGCCCTGCCACCATCTATGCATGGCACTATATAGGTGTGTGTGTATATATATATATATATATATATATATATATTTGTGAATGTTATAATGAACACGGTTATCTCACATTTTACAATACATGTTGGATGTTGGGGTGCACGACACGATGGGGTGATGTTTAAGCAACGCACCATGAGTAAATCGTCCAAAGACCCTCCGGGAGTGTCCTGATTTCTACAGAGGAGAAAGAGAAGCATCTGAATTAACGTCTACGACAGTGGATTTAACGCGCCCGACAACCTCGCAATGACCCCAGCCGGATTCTCGCTCGTAACCTACAGGTCGACCATAGATTTACATTGCATCAGATGATAACGACTCCTGTAGGAATTTGCGGTCTGTTGTCATGGCAACGGCCGGTAACCCTGTCACTATCAGTAAAGGTCTTTCCATCGCTGTACGATAATGTGGATAAACAAGAAGACCCTCCCTTTCTATATCGCAATGGGGGGGGTGGGGGGAGAAAAAAATCTGACAGTGTTTCTTATATTGGCGTTTACAAATAAACATTAACCTAAGAATGCAATGACACCATATTGGACTGATCCACTACCATCCAGCACCCTGAAGCCAGAGAGGGTCCAATAGCCCCTAAACAAGAATTACCCACCATGAATGAGGGCTGGTAGGAGGACCTTATTACAGATTTTGCATGCTGTTGGGGTCAGCTGCTTCCCTTTACAAACCATATAGCTATGATAAAACTCTGGATCCCTGCAGCCTAGCATTATTATTTAGTCAATAGGGCCTGCAGAAATCCTTTTGGTTTGAGCTCTCATACTGGTGTATGTATAAATCTGTATGTAGTGAGCTCCCCCTAGTGGTGGCTGTATAAATCTGTATATAGTGAACTCCCTCTAGTGGTGTCTGTATAAATCTGTATGTAGTGAGCTCCCCCTAGTGGTGTCTGTATAAATCTGTATGTAGTGAGCTCCCTCTAATGGTGGCTGTATAAATCTGTATGTAGTGAGCTCCCCCTAGTGGTGTCTGTATAAATCTGTATGTAGTGAGCTCCCTCTAGTGGTGGCTGTATAAATCTGTATGTAGTGAGCTCCCCCTAGTGGTGGCTGTATAAATCTGTATGTAGTGAGCTCCCTCTAGTGGTGGCTGTATAAATCTGTATGTAGTGAGCTCCCTCTAGTGGTGTCTGTATAAATCTGTATGTAGTGAGCTCCCTCTAGTGGTGTCTGTATAAATCTGTATGTAGTGAGCTCCTTCTAGTGGTGTCTGTATAAATCTGTATGTAGTGAGCTCCCTCTAGTGGTGTCTGTATAAATCTGTATGTAGTGAGCTCCCTCTAGTGGTGTCTGTATAAATCTGTATGTAGTGAGCTCCCTCTAGTGGTGTCTGTATAAATCTGTATGTAGTGAGCTCCCTCTAGTGGTGTCTGTATAAATCTGTATGTAGTGAGCTCCCTCTAGTGGTGTCTGTATAAATCTGTATGTAGTGAGCTCCCCCTAGTGGTGGCTGTATAAATCTGTATGTAGTGAGCTCCCTCTAGTGGTGGCTGTATAAATCTGTATGTAGTGAGCTCCCCCTAGTGGTGATTGTATAAATCTGTATGTAGTGAGCTCCCTCTAGTGGTGATTGTATAAATCTGTATGTAGTGAGCTCCCTCTAGTGGTGGCTGTATAAATCTGTATGTAGTGAGCTCCCTCTAGTGGTGTCTGTATAAATCTGTATGTAGTGAGCTCCCTCTAGTGGTGTCTGTATAAATCTGTATGTAGTGAGCTCCCCCTAGTGGTGATTGTATAAATCTGTATGTAGTGAGCTCCCTCTAGTGGTGGCTGTATAAATCTGTATGTAGTGAGCTCCCCCTAGTGGTGATTGTATAAATCTGTATGTAGTGAGCTCCCTCTAGTGGTGGCTGTATAAATCTGTATGTAGTGAGCTCCCTCTAGTGGTGTCTGTATAAATCTGTATGTAGTGAGCTCCCTCTAGTGGTGTCTGTATAAATCTGTATGTAGTGAGCTCCCCCTAGTGGTGATTGTATAAATCTGTATGTAGTGAGCTCCCTCTAGTGGTGGCTGTATAAATCTGTATGTAGTGAGCTCCCTCTAGTGGTGTCTGTATAAATCTGTATGTAGTGAGCTCCCTCTAGTGGTGTCTGTATAAATCTGTATGTAGTGAGCTCCCCCTAGTGGTGATTGTATAAATCTGTATGTAGTGAGCTCCCTCTAGTGGTGGCTGTATAAATCTGTATGTAGTGAGCTCCCCCTAGTGGTGATTGTATAAATCTGTATGTAGTGAGCTCCCTCTAGTGGTGTCTGTATAAATCTGTATGTAGTGAGCTCCCTCTAGTGGTGTCTGTATAAATCTGTATGTAGTGAGCTCCCCCTAGTGGTGATTTTATAAATCTGTATGTAGTGAGCTCCCTCTAGTGGTGTCTGTATAAATCTGTATGTAGTGAGCTCCCTCTAGTGGTGTCTGTATAAATCTGTATGTAGTGAGCTCCCCCTAGTGGTGATTGTATAAATCTGTATGTAGTGAGCTCCCTCTAGTGGTGATTGTATAAATCTGTATGTAGTGAGCTCCCTCTAGTGGTGGCTGTATAAATCTGTATACAGTGAGCTCCCTCTACTGGTGGCTGCAAAAATGTGTATGTAGTGAGCTCCCCCTAGAGGTGGCTGCTGGCAGCTAGACCTTTATCATTTCACCTTAGGCTTGTGTCCTGGGAAGCAGGGGAGCTCCGAACCCTGTAAAGACATATCAAATATAACCTGTTATTAGACATATATCCTGCAGTCATACTAATCAGCTATTTCTAGGAACACGGCCTGACAATTTATAGAATACTGCATGAAGATCTGCACTATACTGTGTAGATGAGATGTTGTAACTGTATCCAAATAGATTTGATTTTCAGGATTCATGAGTTGATTTTTCTAAAAGCTATAATATTAGTGGCCATTTTTCACTACCATTAGGACTGACCTTTCATTTTGGGAATTGTTTCATTGTTGTAGGGAAAAAGTAAGATAAAACCTAAGATACAATGGATGATATTATCACCATTTAAAGTAATTTGCTACTTTTGCATTTGGTGGGCTGATGATACTCCACCTGCATCTGGACAGGAGGGAGTTAATTCTTTGGAACCATTAATGGATGCCATTACCAGAATGGTACTGGGAACAGGCTGACCGTCAGGTGAAAGGAGGTCACTGTGATCTCCTCATGAATCAACGCGGAGAAGAATGGACTGTGATGTGAATGCTCCATGACCCAGGTCTGTCTGATGAAAGCTGGCACCGAGCCCGACTCCTCCAGCCAGCAAACAATGCAACGATTACCTGGTGCCTATTACATCAACCGCCCGCTCATACATTACAATGTAATTTACCATCATTCTGCCTCTCACTGCCATCACTAGCGACTGTCACCACGATAAGGAAACGTTAACAATGCACAAAGAGTAATCCGCCATAACACAATATCACCCAAAACCTCCACTACAGCCCCGAAACAGAGCAATATAGTATACTCACACACCGGACAGTAATGGTAGTTATATTCTTGTACATAGGGGCAGTATTATAGAGGTTATCTTCTTGTACATAGGGGCAGTATTCTAGTAGTTATATTCTTGTACATAGGGGGCAGTATTATAGTAGTTATATTCTTGTATATAGGAGCAGTATTATAGTAGTTATATTCTTGTATATAGGAGCAGTATTATAGTAGTTATATTCTTGTATATAGGAGCAGTATTATAGTAGTTATATTCTTGTATATAGGAGCATTATTATAGTAGTTATATTCTTGTACATAGGGGCAGTATTATAGTAGTTATATTCTTGTACATAGGGGCAGTATTATAGTAGTTATATTCTTGTACATAGGGGGCAGTATTATAGTAGTTATATTCTTGTACATAGGAGCAGTATTATAGTAGTTATAGTCTTGAACATAAGGGCAGTATTATAGTAGTTATATTCTTGTACATAGGGGCAGTATTATAGTAGTTATATTCTTGTACATAGGGGGCAGTATTATAGTAGTTATATTCTTGTACATAGGGGGACAGTATTATAGTAGTTATATTCTTGTACATAGGAGCAGTATTATAGTAGCTATATTCTTGTATATAGGGGGCAGTATTACAGTAGTTATATTCTTGTACATAGGGGCAGTATTATAGTAGTTATATTCTTGTACATAGGGGCAGTATTATAGTAGTTATATTCTTGTACATAGGGGCAGTATTATAGTAGTTATATTCTTGTACATAGGGGCAGTATTATAGTAGTTATATTCTTGTACATAGGAACAGTATTATAGTAGTTATATTCTTGTACATAGGAGCAGTATTATAGTAGTTATATTCTTGTACATAGGAGCAGTATTATAGTAGCTATATTCTTGTATATAGGGGCAGTATTATAGTAGTTATATTCTTGTATATAGGGGCAGTATTATAGTAGTTATATTCTTATACATAGGGGCAGTATTATAGTAATCTTCTTGTACATAGGGACAGTATTATAGTAGTTATATTCGTGTACATAGGGGCAGTATTATAGTAGTTATATTCTTGTACATAGGGGACAGTATTATAGTAGTTATATTCTTGTACATAGGGGCAGTATTATAGTAGTTATATTCTTGTACATAGGGGACAGTATTATAGTAGTTATATTCTTGTACATAGGGGCAGTATTATAGTAGTTATATTCTTGTATATAGGGGCAGTATTATAGTAGTTATATTCTTATACATAGGGGCAGTATTATAGTAGTTATCTTCTTGTACATAGGGGCAGTATTATAGTAGTTATATTCTTGTACATAGGGGACAGTATTATAGTAGTTATATTCTTGTACATAGGGGCAGTATTATAGTAGTTATATTCTTATTATAGTAGTTATATTCTTGTACATAGGGGCAGTATTATAGTAGTTATATTCTTGTACATAGGGGCAGTATTATAGTAGTTATATTCTTGTACATAGGAGCAGTATTATAGTAGTTATATTCTTGTACATAGGGGACAGTATTATAGTAGTTATATTCTTGTACATAGGGGCAGTATTATAGTAGTTATATTCTTGTACATAGGGGCAGTATTATAGTAGTTATATTCTTGTACATAGGGGCAGTATTATAGTAGTTATATTCTTGCACATAGGGGCAGTATTATAGTAGCTATATTCTTGTACATAGGGGGCAGTATTATAGTAGTTATATTCTTGTACACAGGGGGCAGTATTATAGTAGCTATACTCTTGCACATATGAGAGCACTATTTATTGTACTACGTAATAATATAGTTCTTTTTTGGAATATAACTCACCTTTTTGTACTGTCTTCCAGCTGACATTGTACAGATTATACATCTTCTAATATAAACAAGCAGAGCTGCAGTGTAAAGGACATGGGAGTAATCAATTTCCTAGGCCTCTTAGGCAGGAGGTGGATTTTAGACTACCTATGACACAGTAAACACTGCAGATACGCTGGAGTAACTGATAATATCTGTTTCCTAATGAAGCTAAAAAGCAACCGACAAATAATCACAAAAAGTAGGCTCTTCGGTATTGATATATGTTTGCGATATATATACAGTATATACTCACCATCCCACACCGTACTATTTTGGGATCACGGTATATTCCCATTTAAACCCTGACTTTGACAAAGCAGATGTAGAAATATATGACTGAGTGTGATCTAGGCCTGACACATGTCCCTCACTGTTGCACATTTGTAGATCACATCCCCCCGGCGTAGTCATGAACCTGGCAGGGCTCCTAAAGTCTTCTGACATATTAGAGCACTGAATATTTTATGAGTTGCCCGCAGTGCAGCCGGTCACAGGAGTGCAGAGCACAACCACCAACAAATGGCAAATTCCCTGCATTTTCACAGCAAAATATATTATACAAATTACCAGAGTTGCAAATGTATAAATAAAAGATGGTGTGGAGGTGCAGCGAAGCGAGCCCCAAAATAAGCCCAACTTCACTCTGCCTGTGTAACAGACCCCACAGTAGTACCTACGCCCCAATTTTGGTACCTATGCCCCCACATTGCTATCTATGCCCCCACATTGCTATCTATGCCCCCACATTGCTATCTATGCCCCCACATTGGTACCTATGCCCCCAGATTGGTACCTATGCCCCCACATTGCTACCTAGGCCCCCACATTGCTACCTAGGCCCCCACATTGATACCTAGGCCCCCACATTGCTACCTAGGCCTCCACATTGGTACCTGAGCCGCCACATTGGTACCTATGCCTCAATATTGGAATCTATGCCCCCACATTGCTACCTATGCCCCCACATTGGTACCGGAGCCGCCACATTGGTACCTATGCCTCAATATTGGAATCTATGCCCCCACATTGCTACCTATGCCCCCACATTGGTACCGGAGCCGCCACATTGGTACCTATGCCTTAATATTGGTATCTATGCCCTCACATTGCTATCTATGCCCCCACATTGCTACCTATGCCCCCACATTGGTACCCATGCCCCCACATTGGTACCTATGTCCTCATATTGGGACCTATGCCACCATATTGCTACTTATGCCACCATATTGCTACTTATGCCACCACATTGGTACGTATGCCCGCTGAAGTGCCTGGACTTGGTGCCAGTAAAGGGGAACGCGATTCCGCAAGAAACATTGAGCATGTATGGGAGTAATCCATGGGCATCTCCTGAACCTGTCACTTGGTAATGCCTATCATACCTGTGACCCACATGGATACATTAGATAATCACTTAGATAACAATGCCCTCATTTGTATTTATGGTTTCGATAAACATAAGTGTGCTGCCTGTTAGGTGATTTCCTATAATATTTGATGGAGTGGGCATCAAATTTTACTACAAGCTTCCATCCTAATATTTACCATTCTCACACTTTCCCTGGTACATTTTCCACGCATGCCCCTCACAATCTGTAGGTTCATACACACCGCATAGTTATATTCTTGTATATAGGAGCAGTATTATAGTAGTTATATTCCTATACATAAGGGGCAGTATTATAGTAGTTATATTCTTGTACATAGGGGCAGTATTATAGTAGTTAAATTCTTGTACGTAGGGGCAGTATTATAGTAGTTATATTCTTGTACATAGGAACAGTATTATAGTAGTTATATTCTTGTACATAGGGGCAGTATTATAGTAGTTATATTCTTGTACATAGGAGCAGTATTATAGTAGTTATATTCTTGTACATAGGGGCAGTATTATAGTAGTTATATTCTTGTACATAGGGAGCAGTATTATATTAGTTATATTCTTGTACATAAGGAGCAGTATTATAGTAGTTATATTCTTGTACATAGAGGCAGTATTATAGTAGTTATATTCTTGTACATAGGGGCAGTATTATAGTAGTTATATTCTTGTACATAGGAACAGTATTATAGTAGTTATATTCTTGTACATAGGAGCAGTATTATAGTAGTTATATTCTTGTACATAGGGGCAGTATTATAGTAGTTATATTCTTGTACATAGGAGCAGTATTATAGTAGTTATATTCTTGTACATAGGGGCAGTATTATAGTAGTTATATTCTTGTACATAGGGAGCAGTATTATATTAGTTATATTCTTGTACATAAGGAGCAGTATTATAGTAGTTATATTCTTGTACATAGGGGCAGTATTATAGTAGTTATATTCTTGTACATAGGGGCAGTATTATAGTAGTTATATTCTTGTACATAGGGAGCAGTATAATAGTAGTTATATTCTTGTACATAGGAGCAGTATTATAGTAGTTATATTCTTGTACATAGGGGGCAGTATTATAGTAGTTATATTCTTGTACATACGGGCAGTATTATAGTAGTTATATTCTTGTACATAGGGGACAGTATTATAGTAGTTATATTCTTGTACATAGGGGCAGTATTATAGTAGTTATATTCTTGTACATAGGGGCAGTATTATAGTAGCTATATTCTTGTACATAGGGGGCAGTATTATAGTAGTTATATTCTTGTACATAGGGGCAGTATTATACCTGTCTGGGTGGTGGGACTCGATTTTTGCACGAGTCACATGCAAGTGTGACTCCGGCCTAATAGAAGTTATATTATTCTATATGCAGGCAGTATTTTAGTTGTATAGATCTGTTAATTGCACCAAGGACAGTTTTATAGTATTCTTTGTTAGTGGTGTGAACATTTGTGCCCTTTTGCGCTCTTAATTGGGCAGTTTGGATATTCAGCCTCAGGACTGCTATGGAGAGAGGTGTAATTTTTGCTGTATCTTATTTGGACGTTAGATGCTGGCACGCATATAAAAGTGCTTTAACGTCTTTGATTTTCTAATTTTAAGATATGGAGGAAGATGTGAAGTGGAGACGAGGAGGTGGGCCGAGTACCCGGGGCGCTGCTGCTGAGTCACACTGTCTACGGCTTTGAATTTGATGATATCTCCTGGGATTTTGGCTGTGACGCTGGGATGTGACGTTCTGTCTGTGACATCCATTCTCCTTCACCTCCACATATTGGGACATAAGACGGAGCTGCATCTGCTGAGGAATGAGGCCCCAATGTTACTGCAGAATTACATTTCTGTCCACAACAAGCAGCATTGATTTTCGATAGCCCTTTAATTAGTCATTAATGAACCGGCCAAGTATGCTTGCCTCCATTGGAATGAAAACAATTGGTTGTATACAATTTCTATCGTAAATGTGCCGTGTAGAATGGAAAGGTATAATTATGTATCCTGTGCCTTATTCAATAAATGGCTTCTGACCATAGTCTTGCCACCCTACTGTCCCTGCTGCAAGGACCTAGGGGGAACATGCTGCCCCCATAGGTGTCTTTTTTTAGAGCTCTACAATCTGTGACCCTCAATCTGTGCTTAAACTACAAATCCTATCATGTTCCGAGAGTTGCATGTGGTTTGGGCCTGCTGGGGGTTAAGTGATACAGCGGCCGCAGTAGACTGTATCTTGTCAAGTATCTGATCCATGCAGACCCCTCATGGACCGTCCTATTACAATGACAGGACTAGGCCGGTGTAGGTCATATAATGTGTCAATCACTTCCTCACATAGCGGGGAATACAGCGCAGTTAATCTTCCCGTACATTCCCCATCCCGCTGGGTATGAATGTCAGCCTCGCACATATAGCACCTGGCAGCAGTTTTCCACTGGCGCACTGAAGTAGGTTAATTAGTTAATTAAAAGATAACTAGAGCAGCACAGACGAGTTTGCTTCTTATTTGCAGAAGTTTCCCGGCGGTTTAGGGGATTTAACTCTTCATTTTAAAGTTGTTGGAGGGTGTCTTACAGGCGTGATCAGAATGGGCGCCCTGAGGTTAACACGTCAAGGGCATCTCATTAGCAGAGGCGTAAATATATGGAGGTGTGAAGGTAGCAATTGCACCTGACCCTGGAGCTAAGGGGGGGCTCAAGAGGTTGTGGATGTCCTGTGGAGCGTTAATCCCAAATCATGGATTTACTTACTGATGGGAGCAACACCTGGAACCTCCCGTTATCCCACCAACAGTACCTGGAAACCAGGCTCTGCAGAGCTCTGTCCGGCCCATTCGTTCATTGGACTAACAGGGAAATATATGTCCAGTGCTCCGCTCTTTCCAGCAGCCCCATAGATCAGTGTTCCCCAGCTTCAGTCCTCAGGGACCACCAACAGTGCATGTTCTCAGGATTTCCTTAAGGCCTCTTTCACACGTCAGTCAAAAACACACACGTTTTTCACTGACGTGTTAAGGGTACGCATGTCCCTCCATGTGCTGAGATTTTGGCACGTGTATGATAGCACACAGAGATCAGGCACTCCTATACTCACCCATCCACGCTCCTGCTGTCCGTGGTGCTGATGTCTCAAGCTCTGCTGTCTCCGGATGCCACTGTCTCCACTCTGCTGCTGCTTCCGGGTCGCGGTGCAGTGAAATTGCATGAGCATAATTAGCCGGCCTGGAAGCAGGAGACAGCAGCGGCCGGAGACAGCAGTATAAAAATAATTTTATTTCAAAGATACGTGAATTCTCTGGCACGTATCACACGGATTTCACCAGTGTGGTCCGTGTAACACCAGTGATGCCGGAGAAAAACAGACTTGTCTCCGTGCGAAGCACATGCACACGCCTTTGTGCACTGCACGGAAACACGGTCAGTGAGAAATCCCTGATGTGTACGCAGACCCAATGATTTTAATGGCTCTGCCTATGACTCCAGTACGTATAAAAACAGCAACATACGAACCAGAATCACTGTGTGAAGGAGGCCTAATATTGCACAGGTGATAGATAATTAATTACCTGCACAAGTGAGGATTCCAACACCTGTGCAATGCTAAGAAAATCCTGAAAACATGCACTGTTGGGGGTCCCCGAGGACTGGAGTTGGGAATTATTGCCAGAGATAATGTTGGAGCATAAGTTGAGCTTCAACACCTCCTCCATTAAAGCTGGGACTTGTGTAGAGCTTTTTGCATTGGGGACCATGTTGAATTCCAGAAACCACAAATATTAGGCCTCGCTCACACTAGTGTGGATTCTCCAATGTGATTGAAAATGACACTCCAAACTCTGAGATCTGGGTTCCAGATTCCAGGAAGCCAGCTACAACTTATGTCTAGGTGGTATAGGCTGCCTACTAAGCTCCATGCCATTTTGCCTCTGTGGACCCCACTTGCTGGAGGTGTTGCAGGAAGGAGGGTACACTTTTCCATATTTTTTGGGAGTGCGAGGTGATACGACCTTTCTGGTTGAAGGTGTCAGAGACCATATGTAAAATCACTGGTACCACGGAGAAGCTGGGTCCCACCCTCTGTTTGCTACATCACTGTGTGACTCCCTTAAAATCATATAACGCCTCTTTGATGAAGTTGCTAATCATTGCTGCCAGGGATTGTATTCCGGAGCGATGGAAGAGCGCCCTACCACCCACTATTCCACAGAGGATAACCAAGGTCAATGGCCTCGTGCACATGGAAGACGTGACTTCATCCATGCATGACTCTTAGGCTATGTGCGCACAGTGCGTTTTTCGCGGCGTTTTTGCGCCTTTTTCGGGTGCGTTTTTGGCCTCAAAACTGCATGACTTTGCTTCCCCAGCAAAGTCTATGAGTTTTCATTTTTGCTGTCCGCACACAACTGTTTTTTTAAGCTGCGTTTTTGAGCTTGAAAAAAAAAATGGACATGTCAGTTCTTTCCTGCGTTTTTCTGCGTTTTCCCCCCATGCAATGCATTGGAAAAACGCAGCAAAACGCAGAGATCAAAAACGCAGAAAAACGCAGCCAAAAACGCACCAAATTGACGCAGGTGCGTTTTTGTGCGTTTTTAGCGGCCAAAAACGCACAAAAACGCGTCAAAAAGACGCAGTGTGCGAACCTAGCCTTATCTGAAATTTTGGCTCACTTGGATGGTGTGGATGGACCTCCAACAAACCGCAGGATATCGGGAATTGTTGGAGGGTACACCTCAGGTCCAGCTACAGGAAACCCCACCTGGGCCACGGAAAACTGAGCGATATTTGGGCCTCCCCCTCCCCCCAGCCTCTGCCCTCTCTCTTTTTTTCTTCTTTTTGCGCTTCTGTTATTTCTGTTCCTATGCTATTAAAAAAAATGGAAAAACTTCCTGGAATCTCCTGTGTCCATTTTGTGGTAGATAGATCAGACTGATAGACTTTTCATGTGTTAAGGCCCTGTCACACACACAGATAAATCTTTGGCAGATCTGTGGTTGCAGTGAAATCATGGACATATTGTTCCATTTGTACACAGCCACAAACCTGCCACTGATTGTCCACAATTTCACTGCAGCCACAGATCTGCCGCAGATTTATCTGTGTGTGTCACAGGGCCTTTGCTGAATGTCCAGACCTTTTTACGTGCAGTGGGGTCTTGGGGCCCTATTTTGCATCATATCTACTGTATGTTTGATTCCGGTTAAAGGATTTAAAAAAAAATAACTCTGATCTGAGTTTGATCAGAGTGTCAGCTGTGTGACCAAAACCTCTCAGATGCAGGAATTGTCAAGAGAAGATGAAAAACAAAATTTGTCCATTCTATGAGTCCAGATGTCATCCGGGTGCACTCCGATTATTTCCATGCACTCATAGACATTAATGGGTGCGTACCATCCAATTTGTGCTATCACTCGGAGCTTGGTGCGGATTCTTCCTCATGCCGAATTGCAGCACTGCTCCATAGTATAACATTGGTCTGAGACGCGTTCTATCAGATAGCACTCGGCTGATGTATACGGTCGTGTGATCGCTTAAGGTTTGCATTCCCCAAAGTTTCCAATCCACCCCTCGGATTGCATTCACTACCCGGAGCAGAGCAATCTGCAGTGCTAATTATCTCCAAGAAACATATCCTAGCGGAAAGCTTCTGCCTATTGTTAGGTTTTGTTGGGTTTTTCAGAGCAATCCGATTATAATCAATCCGTTATAGAGAGAAAAAAAAAATCCAGAACCATGACGCTCGTGGATATATAAAGTGAATGTGAAGCCACGTTCATTCAGATGTGTTTCATGTGAATTTTGCAGCAGATTTGTCACAGATTTCCCTATTTGCATTGCAAAAAAGTGAAATCCCCGACACAGATCCACAGTAAATCCACAACATAAAGGACAAGCAGCAGATTTGGAAATCCACAGCATACCCTAAAATTAGAAAAAAAAATTTCCCTCTCTGTGTGAATCATTTCCATCCACTAATCCTACAATAATTTGGTGCAGATTTTCAGTGCAATTGCAGCGCAGAAAGTCTGCAGAAGACGAGCGAAGCTCTGGAGTCTAAAAAATGCAGGTAATATTGCTATAGAAAGAAAGGGAAAAACATAACAGAAATTATTGATAAATAAAATAAATAAAATAAACAAATGAATATATAACATATAAAAGCTACATTGTAATTCTCTCTTGAATGTGTCCTCCAATGTGTATTGAGGCTGAAAAGTGAGAGAATGGATCAATATGATCAGGCAGAGAAGCTTTGTGATTGTGCGGTCCACATGTAGGTGCAGTCCCCTGACGTGCGCTCTCATATATTAGCTGCTCTTACACTTGTCTCATTAATATATGTATAACATGTATCCCAAACTACAGGGGAGTTTCTCACAATCCTCCCCTCCCCCACTCTCCTCCATTCCATTAACTGTTAACCTGCTTGCTCAGTGGTTTGCACAAAATTGCTTTGCATGGTAACAGCTGATGGTTTGCAGAGATGTTCCCTGACTTGTGCACTGATCTGCTGACTGTTAAATTCTCAGCTTCCTGGGGGGTTTCTATTATCACATATAGGCGACGAGAAAAAAAAAAAATCGCCTGCGACCAGTTAAGCTTTCCTTGAACTCAATCATGGCCCATGGGGAACCTGCAATCCGGCTCCAATTTGGAACAGTAGGCCACTTTCTGCTAGGATGAGCATGATCCTGGGTATAACCCATGATTATCTATCAAAGGAAAAGACCATGGCGTGTGATGGTAACCTACTGAATCAGCAACGGGCCCCGGGTCCAATAGACTCCAGAACCACCAGAAATGCCAACAGTACCCTTGTGAGATATACCAGACTGCCTCGTAGACAAAGAAACAGCTTAGATTCACTCTTGCAGTGTTGCCAAGGCTTCCTGCACATACAGATGCCGAATACGGGGTTTTTATTTGCAAAGTTTGCTTAAAAAGAAACACAGCGTGGCCCATCAGATACTGCATGCAATCTGGTTCTGTAGTGTGCACCATACAATGGCCATGGACGTGTGAAATAAGCCTTATAATGCATCAAATACACTTGTTTCCGGTTCAGTGGAAAAGTTGTAATAGGCCGTACTGTACAGATCTATAGCGTCGCCAATAGATCGCTGAATGGCACTGCTACGTGGTAGCATCATGTAGGGTGAAGACGCCATATTGTGACTTGCAAATCCAAATTTGTGCAACCTGTGTCTTGTTGCACCGCAACGTCTTCACCCTACAGTATGCGGTCTTGTAGCAGTTGCAAATAGCGATCTCTGGCGGCGCAGTTTGTGTCGGGGACAACGTTGCAGCCTAAGGCTATGTGCCCACGCTGCGGAAAATGCGCGGATTTTGCCGCGGATTTCTCGAAAATCTGCAGCACAGCTACTCCCCAGCCATTTCTATGGCATTTTGGAAATGCTGTGCCCACGCTGCGGATTTTTCCGCAGCGGAAATCGTGCGGATTTTCGTCCGGAAAAATCTGCAACATGTCAATTATTGTTGCGGATTTTCATCCGGATTTTGGCTTTAAAATTGGGAAAAAAAAAAAAAAATCAGCACCAAAATCCGCGGCAATTCCGCGGTAAATCCGCGGCAAATCCGCACCTTTGAAAAGGTGCGGATTTTGCGGGAAAGCTGCAGATTTTGATGCAGAAAAATCCGCATCTACATTCTCCCGTGGACACATAGCCTTATCCTTCATCTCTTTACGCCAGATAGAGAATAGAGATTCTCACCCATAACGGAGGGATGTTCTGCTGCATGACGTATTATGACGGTATAATGTTGTAGAAGCCATGTGCAGCATGGTGGCACCATATGGCTGCCCATTGGCTCACTAGTGGCCCATAATAAGAATTTTAGGGATTTTATCTGCTGCTGTACAGGATTATTGGGTGCAAACGAGCAGTTTACATGTGCGCTAAATTTCTCAACAGTTGGGATGTCTAATCGTTTGTGTTCCCCTCTCCATATTGTTGCCCCTCCAGTTGCCCCTTTATGATAATTGTTTGTGTTCCCCTCTCCATATTCTTGCCACTCCAGTTGCCTCCTTTATGATAATTGTTTTTGCTCCCCTCTTCATATTGTTGCCCCTCCAGTTGCCCCCTTTATAATTGTTCGTGTTCCCCTCTCCATATTGTTGCCCCTCCAGTTGCCCCTTTATGATAATTGTTTGTGTTCCCCTCTTCATATTGTTGCCCTTTCAGTTGCTCCCTTTATGATAATTGTTCGTGTTCCCCTCTTCATATTGTTGCCCCTCCAGTTGCCCCCTTTATGATAATTGTTCTTGTTCCCCTCTTCATATTGTTGCCCTTTCAGTTGCCCCCTTTATGATAATTGTTCGTGTTCCCCTCTTCATATTGTTGCCCCTCCAGTTGCCTCCTTTATGATAATTGTTTGTGTTCCCATCTCCATATTGTTGCCCCTCCAGTTGCCCCTTTATAATTGTTTGTGTTTCCATCTGTCCATATTGTTGCCCCCTTTATGATAATTGTTTGTGTTCAACCTCTTCATATTGTTGCCCCTCCAGTTGCTTCCATTATGCACCTTTTGTTAAAGGGATTTTCCACTTAAAAAAAAAAAAAAAAAAAAAGTCCTCAAATGATTGGATAGTTGTAAAAAAAACCAAACCTACACAGATAATGGTTATCCTCCCCTTTTCCAGTGTCGACTCCCTGACGCTGTTCCAATCTCAGATTTTTGGCTGCAACAGTGAGATCTTAACTGTAGCGCATATCACCGCTGCAGCCTATCACTCTGATGCAGATGACATTAGCCGCTGAGCTTAATGATTGTCTGCAGCGGTGAAATAAGCTGAAGTTGTGATGTCATCGATGCAGCCAAAACACAAAGACTGGAGTAGCGGCAAAGAACCAGGGAAGGGTGGGTACTACCTGTGTTTGTTTTTTTTACAGTATCCACTTGTTACGAGATCACTAGTTTGAAAGTGGAAATTCCCTTTCAGGGCTGAAGGTTTTCTATTTATGGCATCATTATTAGGGATGATTGAATACTTGGATTATTTAGCTTCGCGAATATTTTCCGAATAGCTCGCCGCTATTCGACTATTCGCGAATATTCAATGCGCGATGTAAGTCTATGGGAAACCCGAATAACAACTATTCGGTACTATTCAGGCTTTCCATAGACTTACATTGCGCATTGAATAGCCGAATAGCGACGAGATATTCGGAAAATATTCGCAAAGCCGAATATTTAAGGTATTCGATCATTCCTAGTCATTACCAAACCCTGCCTGTGTTACTGGTCATCTGGAGATAAAAGGTAACGTTTCTCCTTGAGGAGACCACCAACCTGGTGGGCAATGCTCTCTGGGAAGTGTATGGGTTTTCTAGTGACGCCTACTGGAGGTAACAAAGTCACTAGTCAACGCTGACCCCTCACCGAATCACGCAATATGTCAAACTAGATCTTTCTCCAAAACCTAAAAGCCCCCATTGCTATCCAGCTATGTTGGGTGTCTTGAGGCTGGTTGGGGGGTGATAGTCATCATTTTAGCTTTCTCCTTCTTCTCAGACACAACATTCATCCTTTCTAGGTAATATTCCTCTACAATGTGTCAGATACCTATTCTTGGCTGACGCACGGCTCATCCTCTCCAGGTATTATTTTTACAAACTCCTTGGTAACCGTTCCCCGCTGAGTCAGCTCCTCCAAATATATAAAGCGCGCTCCCCATTTCTGTTGTGATCCTCCCTGCCCGATATGATCGTCCACTAGATCTCCACCATCGTCGGAGCCATCACTCGGCCGGTTCATGATCTGTTGCTTTTATAAAATGTGAGATAAGTGTCTATAACCGAGGCAGCTCCCCCCGGTCTCCACGACTTGTCTATAAGCTTCCAGATAATTGCTTTCTCGGCTGAGTCAGTCCTCGTTCCTCTCCAGATAGGCATATAAACTCCTGGACAGCTGAGATCCACTAGACTGACGGCTGTCTTACAGATTAGAAACTTCTAGCTATATAACAGCTGAGATATCATTTAGCTTTGGCCATGGCTGATGGAAATGCTCAGAGGAAGGCCATAGGCATGGTTCATGGGGTGTCCTCCATCCTCGGACTTCTCACCACACATGAATCCTAGTGAGACCATAGTGTATTGCTGAGATTCTCATAACGGGAATAGTCTAGGATTAGAAAATCCAAACTACTACTTCCTACTAGAGCGCCACTCCTGTCCACAGGCTGTGTTGGGTATTACAGCTTAGCCTGAATTAGCTTAATGGAGTCTAGGTCTAATACCACTGACAGCCCAATTACTGGAAGAAATCAGACATGGTTAACATTGCAACTCTTCTAAAGTAACCACAGACAAGGTAAGAAAATCATCTATGGACCTTAAAGGGGTTGTTCACTACTATTGTGGTGTGTTTTATATATAGATATATATTTTTATTTTTATATATATGTATATATATATATATATATATATATATATATATATATATATATTAGACCACTGCGCAACCAGCTCTGTCCTCACCTATCGTACCATCACCCATTCCCTGTAGACTGTGAGCCCTCGCGGGCAGGGTCCTCTCTCCTCCTGTAGAGTGTGAGCCCTCGCGGGCAGGGTCCTCTCTCCTCCTGTAGACTGTGAGCCCTCGCGGGCAGGGTCCTCTCTCCTCCTGTAGAGTGTGAGCCCTCGTGGGCAGGGTCCTCTCTCCTCCTGTAGACTGTGAGCCCTCGCGGGCAGGGTCCTCTCTCCTCCTGTAGACTGTGATCCCTCGCGGGCAGGGTCCTCTCTCCTCCTGTAGACTGTGAGCCCTCGCGGGCAGGGTCCTCTCTCCTCCTGTACCAGTCTGTTATGTACTGATAATGATTGTTGTACGTATACCCTTTCACTTGTAAAGCGCCATGGAATAAATGGCGCTATAATAATAAATAATAATAATAATAATATATATATATATGTTCAGGGTGGTCCAAAAGTAGGTGGACAGTATGTGTAATAGGGTTATCAAACATGGTGTAAAGTGAAACTGACTCAGTTGCCCTTAGCAACCAATCAGATTCCACTTTTCATCCTTCACAGACTCTTTAGAAAATGAAAGGTGGAATCTGATTGGTTGCTAAGGGCAACTGAGTCAGTTTCACTTTACACCATGTTTGATAACCCTATGATACATACTGTCCACCTACTTTTGTACCACCCTGTGAATATATATATATATATATATATATATATATATATATATAGCCCAATAATGACAAAAGTAGTCTAGGTACAGACGCTCCCAAGTCTATCACTAACCTCGGGGTTATTCCTGATGGTGGACATGCCTGCGTCCCATGCCGGACTATACTCCTGACTGGCACTAATCTGATTCACCCCCTCCCACCAGGTAAGGAGGGGCCAGGAGTGAGATGGAAACACGGATGAACACAGACAAGAGAAAACCAAACTTTGATGCACTGCATGCGTAGGAACAGACAATGAGAGACTCAGGAGAAAAGCAAGAGCAGGAAGGCAAGCAACAAAAAGACAACAATAGTAACTCCACAGCCGCACTCAGCAACAAGTACTACAACCCCCAGATTGTCTGGATCACAACACGTCACCAGACCAGGTAAGATAAACTATAGCTGGCATAGGTGGAAGGATCTAGCCAGCATATATAGGAGGGAAGTAGATGTAATTGGCTCCCCCACAACATGTGATCAGAGGAGACTAACAAGCAGACTAACAGACATTAAGGCTGGAATCACACTTGTGCGTGTAAAATCAGTCCGATTCTCATGCTAGAAAGTCGGACTTCTTTTCACATTTCATCAGTGTGCAATCAGTTTTTACCCTCAGCAGCTGCTACTCATGTAATGCTATGTACAGAAGCATTTACATTGTTCTCTACTACATGCGTGAAATGTATTGCGAAAAACGGATGTCACAAGGATGGTGTGTGTTGCCGTCCGTGTGACATCCTTTTTTTTTCACGCACCCATAGACTTGCATTGGACTGACTCGTGCGAGAAACTCACCAAAATGCAGCATGCTGCCATTTTTTTCTCAGTCCGATTTGGACTGAGAAAAAAATTAGCAAATGGGAGCTGCCTCATTGATTAACATTGGTCCGAGTGCAATGCGAGAATTTAATCGCAAGTGTGAAGCCGGCCTAACTCCTCGTAGCCTGCCTATGAATTACCACTCTGCAGGTCGACGCCTGACTCTGCCTGCTTTGATCACAGACACCGGAGAAGTTTTCAGGCGGAGTGTCAGAATCTGTAGTGTGAACATATCCGATGCCGCCATGACAGTTGGCCCAGTCTGTAAAAATTTCCGTGTGCCAAGAGTATTCTAGGAGTGATACATTAAAAAGGTATTACTCCTAGAATACCTTTGTCATTTTTGGGCTTAAGTATTTACATTAATTCTTCGGGCTAACACAGAACCACAATATAATTTTGTATTGTACCTCCTATATTTACTGCAGTATGTCCTATTGTAATGGGTTTGTCCCTTTTTCCCTATTGACTTCAGACATTTTACAGACTTGCTTTCCTATGTGTATGCAATGCTTTTGCTATTTCTTTGTGGAAATTGTGGCTACTAGTGAGCTCTGGTTGGTGAGGACGCTCATAAAGCTGGAACGGTCACGAACGGAGAAAATCTACTGGACTGTGGTGATGCCTGGAGAGCATATAAAGAGTCTAAGGTGGCCATGACGGCAGACATTAAAGGGCCTTAGTGTACAAGCCTGCAGTCACTCCATGTGTCACTCTCTGACTGCAGACTTGTGAATCCTCACTGCGATTGCGATTAACGTCCGGCCACATTCCAACTAGTCTGTATCTGGCTTTGTGCTATAAACTTGCATTCAGCGAGTTCACACCCATCTAGTCGGCACGTGACCACATGTGTGCAAATCAGATATTTGTGGTGACGTGCCGGCCACTCATGGTGCTGGTACTGGAGAATCCTCACAGTATGCAGTGTGCGAGAAGTGAGGATTCACAAGTCTGCAGCCACATAGAGTAACTGCAGACATGTACACTATGGCCGGACAACTCCTTTAAAGAGACATCTACTTCTCATTTACAATATATCGGATGGTATAAAGTATGATCAATCATGAATACTATATGAATTTGCATATAGTCTGTCCTCTTTGTATATACACACTGTATTCTGTGCTCTTCACAGTTCATAGATCCTCCCATAATAAACTTTCAGACGGATGGTTTGGTGAGTAAAGACATCAATCCTTTCCCCAATCTGCTGATAAACTTCTTGATACCGGCACTCGTCCCTTTCCATGTATCATAATAAAAGGGAATGATAGTTTTAACGCTTTCTCCTTGAATTAAGCACCTGGAGACTTGAAAGTTTCCCATACAACTTACTAATCAAGGCCCCCATGAGAAGATCTTTGGGACTATTGCTGAGAAAGTGGCCACCATAATAGTAATGTAGGCATCTGGTCCCAACAGCGACATAAGCAATGGCTACCACTTTCTCTGTAGAGGACCCTGAAATCCCATCCTAGGGACTAAATAGGTAATCATACAATGAGAAACTACACAATGTACCCAAGTATCCATAGTATCCAATGTACCCTACAGTATCCATCCACAGTCTACAAACACCCTGACCAATTCATTGCTGATGGATGATAAAATCACAAACCAATACACTCAGCGAGCTCTATTCCCACAATCCCCTCCATTGCTCCTCGATGCCCCATTGTGCTACCGTGACGCTTGTTTCTAGCTGGACCATGTCGGAGAATGAGACTTTTGAGTAAAGTTATCAGATGAGTGAAGGGTTATCATCGGGTTGGTGTAAGTTCATGGCTTAGTTAAGAGTATTATGTAACCAGAGTCTACTGGGTTGATGGAGAGGCCATCAGTCTTGATGGACCTAGTCATGAAGAGTAGAAGTGCGGAAAGTGTTGGAGAGGTCTGGTTAGTGGGCGCTATATTGGTGGTTGGGTTGGAACACATTGGCGCTGCATGGGATATTACATATAGGTCAGTTTGGTCAATTCCCACTGTTGGCCACTTCTGCCCATCACTTGGCCTGATGCTAGTCACCTCTATATCTTATCCATACACATAATAACTGCCAGTCCCCTCCTCTATTTATCCATCCTCCCTCCCTTCTCTCCTCCTCTCTTACCTGAGAGCGTCTTTTGATCCAACTCTTCTTCATTTCTAGGAATGGGGGTGATAAGAAGAAGGGACCCCCTTTCCCCAGAGAAGAATCTGCTATACTTGGTTCCGGATGCAGCCTTACAAGAGAGGGGTCCCTACAATCCTCAGGTAGAGACGGAGGGATGGAGATGAGGATCCAGGTAGCCGGATGAAGGGAGATCAAATCCTGGTGGCCACTAATTGTATTCCTGCCGCTCCCAAAGCAGGAGCCAAGTCAGGAATACAATGCATGGAGAGCCAAGGGGAGGGATGGGGGATGGAGAGAGAAGGGGAGGAGGGTGCTGAGATGGGAGCGAGCGAGGGAGGGGAGATTGAAACAAGTGCATGGCTTAGAACAGGTTTGTGAGCAAATGCTGCCTGGTGATGGACCGCTGAGAAGACTGGCACCGAACTTTAGCTTCCGCTATGGCGTCTGCACCGTACAACCAATGTGTGGTCATTATGGCAATGAGCAACTGCGCACGTCACCTTCCAAGATTTCTATCCGGATGTATCAAGATGTATCAGTATAATCCGAGGTGTTACTTTGTATTCTTTCCGTATACTTTTACAGATGTAGCACAGCTGAATGTGTCATTCACTTCCTTGGAGCTGCATTACAGGCTGTTTACCTGCAGTCCTATGTAAATTCACACATTTTTTGACACCGAAATCTCGATCCTGATACAAATGTAACAACTAATATTGTTAATGTAACAGAAATCCAGATTGGTCAACTGCACAAACAGCAATCCCCTGATAGTGTAATACAAGGCTGTGACGGAATACAGACTGCTGTAAACTGTGCTCTGCACTCAATATGATTGGATAGTAGTGATTCACATTTCACACTATGAACCGTCCCTGATGAGAAGTATACAATATATAAGGACATTTCTATGCATTGTTTATTAAATCCTATAGAACCCATGTAATGGGCATCTGCCTTCTCCTCTCACTTGCCCGTGGCCCCAGCTCTTGATATGGCCCCTGCCAGTAAGATCTGGATTATTCCCTCTGTGCAGTGATGTAGCATTTTGTGCTTGGATGATGATGCTCCAGACATAAGGAAAATAAGCGCTAACAAGACATTTTACTTATTGATCCAAGTAATAACTTCTCGGCTGATGATGAGATAATGCTGAGTGATTTACCCTGAGCATCACTCACTCTTCTTGGCTCATCCTATCGCTGACAGCTTGAACACGTTCCTATGGGTGCATTTTACTATGTCCCCTATATTTTCAATATTATTTTTTTTTTCAGGTATATAATAATTATAATAATAATAATAATTTTATTCATTTATATAGCGCTATTAATTCCACAGCGCTTTACATACATTTGCAACACTGTCCCCATTGGGGCTCACAATCTAGAGTCCCTATCTGTATGTCTTTGGAGTGTGGGAGGAAACCGGAGAACCCGGAGGAAACTCACGCAAACACGGGGAGAACATACAAACTCCTTGCAGATGGTGTCCTTGGTGGGATTTGAACCCAGGACCCCAGCGCTGCAAGACTGCAGTGCTAACCACTGAGCCACCGTGCCGCCCGTATATCACTACATTAAAGTCCTGCCAGTGGAGGCATCTTCATAGGGTACACTATTAATGTCTTTATAGAGCATTTGCACTCACATCTAGGAATTATAGCCTACAAAAGTCCCCTAAGCTCTGCTGCTATACTACTGGCCATGGTTGGGGGTAGTGTTCAGCATCTGGGAACGTCTGGCATTTTTGGTGATGCGGCTATTGGGGGTGCAGAAGTAATTGCACCAGATCTTGGTGCCTAGTGATGCATGAAAGCGCATCTATGACAAAGGAAGACACCGGTAATATACATGGCACATAGAAGATGGGGCCCTTTTACAGATGGGGCCCAGGAGCTTCATGTGAACCCTCTGACAATATCTCAAGCTTGTGTCATACTTGCTAACTTTTTGGGCTGGCTATCTGGGGATTTGGCTACTGAATCATCCGGACAGTTTCACGTTTCAAGTGTGGAATGGACAAGGCAACTGTTACATGGATTCATAACTGGCTCAGTGATCGGAGTCAAAGAGTGGTCATAAATGGCTGCACATCCAGTTGGCAGACTGTCTCACGTGGGGTACCACAGGGCTCTGTCCTGGGCCCCGTGTTGTTCAAAATTTTTATCAATGATTTAGATGAAGGTATTAAGGGTAAACTGATTATATTTGCTGATGACATAAAGTTAGGAGGAATAGCTAATACTAGAGAAGAGGGAGAGAGGATTCAACAAGATCTAAACAAGGAACAATGGGCAGCAACTAATAGAATGGTTTTTAACACGGAGAAATGCAAAGGCATACATCTTGGCAAGAATAATGAAAAGATCATATATAGCATGGGAGGAATAGAGCTATCCAAAAGCATGTGTGAAAAAGACTTAGGTATACTAATAGATCACAGACTGAACATGAGTCCACAGCGTGACGCAGCAGCAAAAAAGGCAAACACCATTCTAGGATGTATTAACAGAAGCATACAGTCTAGATCACATGAAGTCATTATCCCCCTTTACCCCTCTTTGGTCAGCCCTCATCTGGAATATTGGGTCCAGTTCTGGGCACCACATTTTAAAAAAGACATCAACAAACTGCAGCAAGTTCAGAGAAGAATGAAAGAATGACCAGAATGGTGACCATGTCCTATGAAGAACAGTTTCAGGATTTAGGATTGTTTAGCTTGCAAAAGAGAAGACTGAGAGGAGACTTAATAGCGGTCTACAACTATCTTAAAGGCTGTCACACTGTAGAGGGATCAGTTTTATTCTCATTTTCACAAGGAAAGACTAGAAGCAATGGGATGAAACTGATGGGGAGGAGACACAGATTAGATATTAGAAAAAACTTTTTGACAGTGAGGGTGATCAATGAGTGGAACAGGCGACTATGAGAGGTGGTGAGGTCTCCTTCAATGGAAGTCTTTAAAAAGAGGTTGGACGGACATCTGTCTGGGGTGATTTAGTGAATCCTGCTTTGAGCAGGGGGTTGGACTAGATGACCCAGGAGGTCCCTTCCAACCCTAATAATCTATGATTCTATGTCATGAAAGTGTAATTGGACTTTGGGGCTGTAATGGTGGAGCATGTCAGTGTCAGGTGCACCCAACCTTCCAGGAATGCCGGTCTCCAGGAGGTTCCCAATGATCCGCCATATTTTTTCATTTTCTGACCATAGTTTTTAATAAATGATAGAAAGTTCAACAGATATCAGTTAACATAAGCCCAACACAATCGTATAGATCCGCCATATTTATCAGTTTCCCGGGTGAAGCGGAACGCGTCATCGGATCCTATCCATCGGATCGGCCCCTGGTGTCACAACCCTACACCCTGCTGCTGACAGTGGTCTTTCTTCAACTCTTATCTATCACAAACAGCTGTCAATAGCAGAATTGATTTCCCGTCTGCTGTAAGATAGTTTGCATCTTTCGGGTGTTAAGTGAAAGCACCGCGTGAGACTATTGCTGTCTGGACATTAATTAGCGCAGTATCAGCTCGGACCCATCTCCTACTGACATTCATTGCTGTGGTTTCCTTCATCCTTGAAGACTTGTCATCACAAATGTCAATCTCCCCTCCGCTGTGCACCTATCTGCTATCAGCACTTAATATATCACTAATAACATTGCTTAAAGTGCACTTCCTCAATACTAAGATAATAACAAATTCTCCTGATTCATACATTTCTGTTCCTAGGAAAGCTGGGCGGTGATTTAGCTGCCCCTAGTGATGAGCGAGCACCGGGCTCGGACTGGTCCAGAGGAGAATCCCCCGATGGACCCCCACCACCCATAAGAGCAGTGCTTGGCACAATACACATGATTCTCCATGTACAAAGACAACAGCTCATCATTCATTTACCAAACAACCAAAGTGTCATTACATGGAGGCACAGGTAGATTCCTGAATGAGGGTAATGTAATGCAGCGGCCTCCATTGTCCATGTTACTGCTGGGCCCTTGTCATCCCATTCTGACACTGGTGAGCACTACCATGCTCAGGGGCTCAGAACTCGCAACGAGCAGTTGGATGCACTGGTAGGGGCGACTCTAGTACCAAAGTATAATGGCAGTCAATGGGGAACTCGAGCATTTTTCTGTGAGCTCATCGTTATATACAAGTACTGAGCATGGTAGTGCCCGCTTATCACTAGTTACCAGTACTGAGCACCTGAGCATGGTAGTGCCCGCTCATCACTAGTTACCAGTACTGAGCACCTGAGCATGGTAGTGCCCGCTCATCACTAGTTACCAGTACTGAGCACCTGAGCATGGTAGTGCCCGCTCATCACTAGTTACCAGTACTGAGCACCTGAGCATGGTAGTGCCTGCTCATCACTAGTTACCAGTACTGAGCACCCGAGCATGGTAGTGCCCGCTCATCACTAGTTACCAGTACTGAGCACCCGAGCATGGTAGTGCCCGCTCATCACTAGTTACCAGTACTGAGCACCTGAGCATGGCAGTGCCCGCTCATCACTAGTTAAGAGTACTCAGCACCCGAGCATGGTAGTGCCCGCTCATCACTAGTTACCAGTACTGAGCACCCGAGCATGGTAGTGCCTACTCATCACTAGTTACCAGTACAGACCATCCGAGCATGGTAGTGCCCGCTCATCACTAGTTACCAGTACTGAGCACCTGAGCATGGTAGTGCCCGCTCATCACTAGTTACCAGTACTGAGCACCCGAGCATGGTAGTGCTCGCTCATCACTAGTTACCAGTACTGAGCACCCGAGCATGGTAGTGCCCGCTCATCACTAGTTACGAGTACTGAGCACCCGAGCATGGTAGTGCCCACTCATCACTAGTTACCAGTACTGAGCACCCGAGCATGGTAGTGCCCGCTCATCACTAGTTACGAGTACTGAGCACCCGAGCATGGTAGTGCCCACTCATCACTTGCTGCAACATCAACTTCTATGAACCTTTCCTTGACTCCAGAAAGGGAAATCCACATATGTCAGTGCATTATTTCCATACATTAGCATCATCAGAGACTGAAAAGTTCTATAACTTTTAAATAAACCTTTTATTTTAATTTCAAGATCTGTGGTTCCAGTCAGAATATGAAAACACTCTTCTTTCCATTGACATGCAGCAATCCTTTCATCGCTGCTTCAGCTTTCCGATGAGAATTGTATCCAGTCTACATAATGTGAGATAAATGCATCTGCTGGATTGCTCCAATGTATCACGCTGCAGTCCGGGCTCTTTAGTTTAGAGTATTGCAGCTGTCACTTGGTTTTAGCGATTAGTGAGAGCCACAAGATTCCCCCCTACTTATATCACAGTGACAGCATAGATGGCCGACATGATCAATACCTCTGCTGGTAAAACAGTTATTACTGATATTAACCATGAAACATAAAATAAAACTTATTCAAGTAGTAAATAAATAAATAAAAACATGAATGGGAATAAATTTTGTTTCTCGTTCTCATGACTCCCATTGGAAACATTGACACTATATAACCACATCTGTATCCAGGAAGAGAATGTATGGACGGCAATGGTTGTTTCCATAGTGACAGAGGTTGATAAGGAGTGTAATATATTCAAAAGGCATCTGCCAGATGGCTACGACCACTTTTTCCAGGTTTGAAAAACCAAAATGAATTCTATTAATGCTTTATGAATTCTGTAGAGTGTATACTATACAAGTACAAGGATATAACTATAATAATACTGCCCCTATGTACAAGAATATAACTACTATAATACTGCCCCCTATGTACAAGTATATAACTACTATAATACTGCCCCTATGTACAAGAATATAACTACTATAATACTGCCCCTATGTACAAGAATATAACTACTATAATACTGCCCTTATGTATAAGAATATAACTACTATAATACTGCCCCTATGTACAAGAATATAACTACTATAATACTGCCCCTATGTACAAGAATATAACTACTATAATACTACCCTAAATACAAGAATATAACTAATATAATACTGCCCCTATGTACAAGAATATAACTACTATAATACTGCTCCCTATGTACAAGAATATAACTACTATAATACTGCCCCTATGTACAAGAATATAACTACTATAATACTACCCTATATACAAGAATATAACTGCTATAATACTGCCCCTATGTACAAGAATATAACTACTATAATACTGCCCCTATGTACAAGAATATAACTACTATAATACTGCTCCCTATGTACAAGAATATAACTACGATAATACTACCCTATATACAAGAATATAACTACTATAATACTGCCCCTATGTACAAGAATATAACTACTATAATACTGCCCCTATGTACAAGAATATAACTACTATAATACTGCCCCTATGTACAAGAATATAACTACTATAATACTGCCCCTATGTACAAGAATATAACTACTATCATACTGCTCCTATGTACAAGAATATAACTACTATAATACTGCTCCTATGTACAAGAATATAACTACTATAATAATGCCCCTATATACAAGAATATAACTACTATAATACTGCCCCTATGTACAAGAATATAACTACTATAATACTGCCCCTATGTACAAGAATATAACTACTATAATACTGCCCCTATGTACAAGAATATAACTACTATAATACTGCCCTTATGTACAAGAATATAACTACTATAATACTGCCCTTATGTACAAGAATATAACTACTATAATACTGTCCCCTATGTACAAGAATATAACTACTATAATACTGCCTCTATGTACAAGAATAGAACTACTATAATACTGCCCCTATGTACAAGAATATAACTACTGTACTATAATACTGCTCCCTATGTACAACAATATAACTACTATAATACTGCCCCTATGTACAAGAATATAACTACTATAATACTGCCCTTATGTACAAGAATATAACTACTATAATACTGTCCCCTATGTACAAGAATATAACTACTATAATACTGCCTCTATGTACAAGAATAGAACTACTATAATACTGCCCCTATGTACAAGAATATAACTACTGTACTATAATACTGCTCCCTATGTACAACAATATAACTACTATAATACTGCCCCTATGTACAAGAATATAACTACTATAATACTGCCCTCTATGTACAAGAATATAAGTACTATAATACTGCCCCTATGTACAAGAATATAACTAATGTAATACTACCCCCTATGTACAAGAATATAACTACTATAATACTGCCCCTATGTACAGAATATAACTACTATAATACTGCCACTATGTACAAGAATATAACTACTATAATACTGCCCCTATGTACAAGAATATAACTATTATAATACTGCTCCTATGTACAAGAATATAACTACTATAATACTGCCCCTATGTACAAGATATAACTACTATAATACTGCCCTTATGTACAAGAATATAACTACTATAATACTGCCCCTATGTACAAGAATAGAACTACTATAATACTGCCCCTATGTACAAGAATAGAACTACTATAATATTGCCCCTATGTACAAGAATATAACTGCTATAATACTGCCCCTATGTTCAAGAATATAACTACTATAATACTGCTCCTATGTACAAGAATATAACTACTATAATACTGCTCCTATATAGAAGAATATGACTACTATAATACTGCCCCCTGTTTACAGGAATATAACTACTATAATACTGCTCCTATGTACAAGTATATAACTACTATAATACTGTCCCCCTGTGTATAAGAATATAACTACTATAATACTGCTTCTATGTACAAGAATATAACTACTATAATACTGCTCCTATGTACAAGAATATAGCTACTATATTACTGCCCCCTATGTACAAGAATATAACTACTATTATACTGCCCCTATGTACAAGAATATAACTAATATAATACTGCCTCTATGTGCAAGAATATAACTACTATAATACTGCCCTCTATGTACAAGAATATAACTACTATAATACTGCCTCCTATGTACAAGTATATAACTACTATAATACTGTCCCCCTGTGTATAAGAATATAACTACTATAATACTGCTTCTATGTACAAGAATATAGCTACTATAATACTGCCCCTATGTACAAGAATATAACTACTATTATACTGCCCCCTATGTACAAGAATATAACCTCTATAATACTGCCCCCTATGTACAAGAATATAACTACTATAATACTGCCGCTATGTACAAGAATATAACTACTATAATACTGCCGCTATGTACAAGAATATAACTGCTGTAATGCTGCCCCTATGTACAAGAATATAACCTCTATAATACTGCCCCCTATGTACAAGAATATAGCTACTATAATGCTGCCTCTATGTACAAGAATATAACTACTATAATACTGCCCCTATGTACAAGAATATAACTACTATAATACTGCCCCTATGTACAAGAATATAACTACTATAATACTGCCACTATGTACAAGAATATAACTACTATAATACTGCCCCTATGTACAAGAATATAACTACTATAATACTGCCCCCTATGTACAAGAATATAACTACTATAATACTGCTGCTATGTACAAGAATATAACTACTATAATACTGCCCCTATGTACAAGAATATAACCTCTATAATACTGCCCCTATGTACAAGAATATAACTACTATAATACTGCCCCTATGTACAAGAATATAACTATTATAATACTGCCCCCTATGTACAAGAATATAACTACTATAATACTGCCCCTATGTACAAGAATATAACTACTATAATACTGCCGCTATGTACAAGAATATAACTATTATAATACTGCCCCCTATGTACAAGAATATAACTACTATAATACTGCCCCTATGTACAAGAATATAACTACTATAATACTGCCGCTATGTACAAGAATATAACTACTATAATACTGCCCCTATGTACAAGAATATAACTACTATAATACTGCCCCTATGTACAAAAATACAGTATATCTACTATAATCCTGCCCCTTTTGATGATTTTTTTGTATTAGTTGGAGAATTTCCATGTTCTTATTACTTAACGCTCGGAATGTCTTGCACTTTCATAGATTTAGAATTGTCCATATTCATTTATCAGATATCAGCCATGGTGATATGCACATTTACTGGCAAGAAAACCAGACGCTCCTTACTTACAGTGCAGTTTTCTTGACATTAGGCAGAATTCTGCTGTAGTTTTGAAGTAGCTGAATGTTGTGTGTATCTCCAGTCACTGGGAGTAAGATTCAGGGTACTGCGGTGCCAGCTCTTAGCTGGAAAAAATTGTACCCAAACAGTTAAGGGCCCCTGTTCAAGAACAATATATGGGTCCTTTTCATTCCAATGACTCACCATAATGAACAATTCCACCTGCTTTGGAGGTAGATGTGGTCCAGTTACCTCTTGGGTCCTGCACAGGTTGCACCAATAATATGTCCGCCCCTTTACCCAAGGTTGTAGTAGCTCAAGTCATACAGTATGCACATCCAGGAATAGTATCCTATCCAGCATATCCTCTAAGAATATCATACTCTGCAGCGCTGTTCGGGAGGACATTGTGGTGTTCATCCTGTTCTTCATGCTGCATGCAAGGAGTATCATATATAAAGCGGGCTTTACACACTGCGATATCGGTCCCGATATCGCTAGTGTGGGTACCCGCCCCCATCTGTTGTGCGACACGGGCAAATCGCTGCCCGTGCCTCACAACATCGCCCAGACCTGTCACACATACTTACCTGCCCAACGACGTTGCTGTGACCAGCGAACCACCTCCTTTCTAAGGGGTCGGTCGGTGCGGCGTCACAGCGACGTCACTGAGCGGCCGCCCAATAGCAGCGGAGGGGCGGAGCTGAGCGGGACGTAACATCCCGCCCACCTCCTTCCTTCCGCATAGCGGCCGGAGGCAGGTAAGGGGAGCTTCCTCGTTCCAGCGGCGTCACACGGAGCGATGTGTGCTGCCGCAGGAACGAGGAACAACCTCGTTACTGCTGCACTAACGATTCTTGAGAATGGCCCCCCATGTCACCGATGAGCGATTTTGCACGTTTTTGCAACGATGCAAAATCGCTCATCGGTGTCACACGCAGCAACATCGCTAATGCGGCCGGATGTGCGTCACCAATTCCGTGTCCCCAATGAGATCGCTTGAGCGATGTCGCAGCGTGTAAAGCCCCCTTAAAAGTACTCGTATAAGAGTAGGGGGATGTAACCCTGTGGAAAACTTCCGATGTACATGCCAATCAGGGTACATGGAAAGTGATATGATAGTGATGGAGATTTTACCAGAGTGGTTTTTAGACTGCAAACGAAGAGGTGTAAGAAACTGGACTTGACAGAAGCCAAAAGGCAAATCCTATAGCTTTGAGGCAGCCATAAGTTGCTTGGAATCTAAGGCAGGCTTTGCACACTATGACATCGCAGGTGCGATGTCGGTGGGGTCAAATCGAAAGTGACGCACATACGGCGTCACTGTCGATATCGTAGCGTGTAAATCATTTTTTATACGATTAATTAGCGCAAAAGCGTCGTTATCGTATGATCGGTGTAGGGTCTGGCATTTCCATTGTTTGGCAGCAGCAACAGGTACAATGTTGTTCCTCATTCCATTATGCAGCACACATCACTGTGTGAGAAGCCGCAGGAGTGAGGAACATCTACCTGCGTCACCGCAGCTCACGCCGGCTCTACAGAAGTAAGGAGGTGGGCGGGATGTTTACGTCCCGCTCATCTCCGCCCCTCCGCTTCTATTGGCCGCCTGCCGTGTGACACCGCTGTGACGCCGCACAACCCGCCCCCTTAGGAAGGAGGCGGGTTGCCGGCCGGAGCGACGTCGCAGGGTAGGTGAGTGCATGTGAAGCTGGCATAGCGATAATGTTCACTACGGCAGCTATCACAAGATATCGCATGTGCGACGGGGGCGGGGACTATCGCGCACAGCATCGGCTTGCGATGTCATAGTGTGCAAAGGGTCCGTTAGGTGCAGCCACAACAGATCTGTCATTGACTGATAAATTCTAATCAGATGTGCCTAGAAGAGTTACAACATGCAAACGCCTTCCTACATTTCAATTGTATACCGAAGTATTCATATGTGATGTCTACTACTACCTGGGTATACGCTATTCCGATGCTTCAAGAATTGTTTTGGTGCCAACCTCACCCATCGATCACTTTAGGACGTGCCAAAAGTGTTCCTATGGAGCCACTTTTGACCTCAGTACACACTAGAATAACTGAGATTTCAAGATCTATGCCAGGGGAATTTAGCTCTAGGTTGGAGCCCATTGTGATGGGAATCGGCATCACTGAACCATCATGGCACCATGACTGGTCAAGTGACCTCAGATGTATTGAGGAACATTCACATTGCATTTGTAGTGTCCATTGGAGTTATGCATCAAGAGGAGCTTCCGACTAGTTTAGGCAAGCAATGGCACACCTTAATTGGGTCCAGAGGCTTCTGAATTGTTCAGCCAGAGCTGGATGTCGGCTGATTCAGGTTCACTGGACTTCAACAGTTAATTCCTACAGACTGGTGAGCAGGAACTAGAGCGCAGGTTGCTAATTGCCATTTGCAGCGGTGTCTTTCCTATTTAAGGCATGGCTTTCTTCCAGTATGCACCGATGATAGCTTCAGCATAAGCTCCAGTGATCCCGGTCTTGTTGGTGAACCTGTTTATGGTGATGTTTGTTGTGATATTGAGTGGTATGGGTGTTCCTCTGTTGTGCATTACTTTCTCCCCTTTCCATTGTTCCCTTGTATATATTGTCTCTCCTGCGTGTACAGTGTGTACGAGTGTTCATTCTCCCTTTTCCGTGTCATTTTTATGGGTATTTATTATTGTGTTTTCTTACCCACCCCGAGGGTGGGGGAGTAAGATCAGGGCATGGTGGGGGCTCGGACCTGGCTACCATCAAGCTTACTTCTGAGATAAGGGACAGCGCAGGGTCTCGAGTCTGAGGGCCAGCATAGGGGCTCCTGTCCTGTCACTACATACCTCGTAACAGTAATGAAGCGAAACGTGCATTTGCCAATGGCAACATGGGGATTTTCTTTGACTGTTTTATGATCATGGGTTATTGGTCTGTAAACTATGATTCTTGCCCTGATCTTCTATGAGCATTGGTCCCAACCACTTCATTCTTCACCCTTACAGGTCACAGTCATTTAGGTGCCCAGGTGTCATAGTTTCATCTTTAAATTCGAGGAGGTCTAAGCCTGCTGACTGAGGAAGCTCATCGGTCTCACGTCAGCGGCAGCTGCCTCTGTCCTTTGCCTCTCACATCCCCCTCCTCTCGGTGTCACTCTTCATTTTCTGCCTCTTCCTTGACTACTTGTCGTTGCCTTCTCAGATCCTTCTCACCACATATCATCTGCTTGGTTGCCCACTCGCTCCTCTAATCTCTCCTCTTTTACTAATCCGTGAGTCACTTTGTGCATCTGTCCTACCTTCCCACAGCACGGAAATGCTGGCACAGCCCACTGGTGTATTTTTCTTGCCACTGCTACAAAAGGCGGCTGGATATATCCAAGGAATCATCAATGTTTTAAATTAGAATTTGTGTTTATTGAGTTATTTTTTTCTTTTAAATAATTTTTTTTTTTTATTATTATTATAAAATGAAAAGTTCTTAAACTTTAAAGAGAAGGTGTCGTAATAAAAAAAAAAATCAATAACTGTAAAGTATTAATCTTTTAATGATTTGTTTAAATATTTGTTTTAAATATAAAAAAAAAAAATTAAAAGTTTGATATTTTCCACTTTTAAACACTAGGGGGAGCAGCTGCTGAGATCTGGACTGAAACCCTCTGTAGAAATAGCTCACTTTACAGCTGCAGTAAAAGTGGGCAGAATCTGCTCTCCTGTGTGTGATGTCACCTCCCCCTCCCAATCTGGGGGTTTCCAAAAGGATAAGGGAAGATGAAATGTAGGGACACAGTGTGGAGCCATTTTGTGGGTGACCGCAGTGATCTTAATGTCTAAAGTATCAAAGACAGCTGGCAGAGTGCTTCAATGTATACGGCGCCCCCCGCTGTATACCGCAGAGCATCGCTCCTCCCGATACATACACAGGGATATATAGCCTGCAGAGCGTCGCTCCTCCTGATACACACACAGGGATATATAGCCTGCAGAGCGTCGCTCCTCCTGATACACACACAGGGATATATAGCCTGCAGAGCGTCGCTCCTCCTGATACACACACAGGGATATATAGCCTGCAGAGCGTCGCTCCTCCTGATACACACACAGGGATATATAGCCTGCAGAGCGTCGCTCCTCCTGATACATACACAGGGATATATAGCCTGCAGAGCATTGCTCCTCTTGACACATACACAGGGATATATAGCCTGCAGAGCATTGCTCCTCTTGACACATACACAGGGATATATAGCCTGCAGAGCATCGCTCCTCCTGATACATACACAGGGATCTATAGCCTGCAGAGCGTCGCTCCTCCTGATACACACACAGGGATATATAGCCTGCAGAGCGTCGCTCCTCCTGTGTCATGTGTGTCAGGAGGAGTGACGCTCTGCAGGCTATATATACCTGTGTATGTGTCAAGAGGAGCAATGCTCTGCAGGCTGACACATACACAGGGGGATATACTGTATACCGCGCTGCCCCACTGAGCAGCTAGGAGCAGAGGCCGGAGGTGAGCGCACACACAAGTGGGGGAGCAGCGGCAGCGGGGGGGGGCACCATACCGGTACTCACCCACGGTATACCGCGCTGCCCCACTGAGCTGCTACAAGTAGAGGCCGGTGAGCACACACAAGTGGGGGGGTTGGTGGTAGCGGGGGAGGTTGTGGCTGGGGAGCAGCACCGGCAGCAGGGGGTGGGGAGTGCCATAAAGGAGGCGAGGAACTATCGTTCCTCTCAGCAAACCAAGATGGCCGCCCCCAGTGCTTCAGTAACACTAGAATTAAATAAAAACTAAATAAACAGCGAGTTTAATTTTGTATTAAAAATACTTTATTTCATAATCACTAATTATATATATAATTATATATATATATATATATATATATATATATATATAAAAAAGTGACACCTTCCCTTTAATAATTTGAAGCTCATTTCACATTCCTGGTTAAATTAAAATGTGCCATATATAATGTGCGTGCCTATTAATCATTTTGTCGCAAGGGCTTAAAAACTGCTCCCTTTTCTCCTCATTTAGTTAACTATGGGGGTGTGAACATAGGGGCATTGTTAATTTTAATAAGGGAAAAGTAAATATTTATGACTTTGCTCATTTCTGCTTGCATTAATCTACAATCATTCATGGTGTGGTTTACTTCAAAATGTGAAAGGCGTGATACAAATATCAACTTTCCACTATTGTGTTGCGGTTCTGTAGGATTTTTAACCTTCTCCCTGTTGTCAGTAAGTGGGAACATTCTTGTTTAAATTTGTAATGTAAACAATACACTCATCAACCATAAATTTGCAACTCCAGGAAGGAAGAGTCTGGAATTATGGAAATCCGGTTGATGAAAAAATGGAAACAAAGGACCCAATTCATCAAAGCTTTCACGCCAGAATTCTGGTGTAACAGTTTTGAAACGTTTTTGCACAACCAGGAGTTGCACGGTTGCACCTAAATTTCGTGACTTTTGGCATTTCCACGCCGGTTTCTCTCAGTTCTTACAAAGTGGCGGAGTTGGGGGTGGGACGAGGGAGCATTCGTGACAAGCTGTGACATATTGTACTCCAGAAATCTTACTGTAGTACTTCACCTGGCATAATGCACGGAGGCACACGCCACTCATCAAACGCTCCACATTCATTGAAGGTGTACATGAAACAGGAGAGTTTTATCATGCTTGGACTAAAGGAGGTGCGGCATGAGGCTAAAAACACAACTAAACAGGGGAAATACAACAACAAGGGGTACACTGGGGACTCTTTAACAATGGTGGGCACTAGCGCTAGTGAGAGGGAAGATGGGCACCTCCTCACTCGCCTGCCGCTGTACACTGCACTCTTAGCCAGTCCCTATACAAGTTCTTCACCTGTCGCCAAGCCAGAACCTGCAGCCCTGAGATGACCCTACAATAGGCCCTGGCTAGGGAGTGGGCAGGTGATGGATGCTAGTCTCACCGATGCACTGAAACAACACAGCGGGAAAGGAAGACAGACAGGGGGAACACAACAACAAACTGCTGCAGTGAGAACCAAGACTGCAACCACACCAGCAGCTCCTTCTTCCTCCAAGACTGGAATTCAAATGAATCAAGAATAAGCGGCGCCCTCTGCTGGTAGCAGAGGGTATATAAAGGGACTGGGAGTGGTCCAAACTGGAAACACCTGATCAGGATTCTGAGGTTGCTGCAAATCAAACAGACATTAACCCTCTCTATGCCAAAGAAAATAAAAAATTAAATAGCAGAGTCTCACCAGGTAAAGTGAGCCTCAGACCCAGAGCCTGTCACTAATCTCTTACAGCAGACAGACAACCGTGATACCTTTAACTCCAGCACGACCCCATTGATTAATTGGACCAAAAATTATCGGAACATCTAGATTCCTTCACTCTGGAGTATGAGCCACGTGCAGAAATCCTGGTACTTCCAGGCTCGGCTGCCATCACTGAGGTCATTAATGGTCTGAGGAAGGATCGGCCGCACATCAGAGGTCGGATCCCGCCGGTTTAACTGCACATCCTCGTTATATACATCACAATATTAGATGGATTATCCAGAAACGAGGCGGAGCTCTGAACGGTGATTTCAGATTTTATAGTTCACTTTTCTACCATCAGTACTGGGGATTTTGGGCTTTTGGAGGACATTGCTGTGCAGCAGAAGGTTAATCTGCGTCAGTGTTTTCGTAAGTCGGGCCGGTGAGGTTCAGCGTGTAATGGAGGCTCTCGCAGACATCCTCACGTCCGGCGGGGCCTGGAGGCTCGGCGTGACTCAGTAACCGCGTTCTCGCTCATCATGTGCATCAATGCATTATCCCGTCTCGCAGACGGAGGGAGAGCACATCTGTTAGTTTCCATGGCAACCCAAACCGCTCCCGTCATCTGTGCCCTTGAAAAAAGTCGGATTTTGTATAAAAGGTGGCATCTGAGGGGCATCGGGGAATCCCCAAATGTTACCCCCAAATCCCCAAATCTAAGACAGGAACATGGATAAGAATCGCTTTAAGCCAAGTTCACACATTGCTGATTTGTGGCCACTGGCTGGAGGGGTAGCCGAAAACAATAGACTCATAAACGTACCCAGGATTTTACCAAGGGAAGAAGAGCATAGATACATACAATATAGGATGAGAAATATAATGTATGTACACAGTGACTGCACCAGCAGAATAGTGAGTGCAGCTCTGGAGTATAATACAGGCGGTAACTCAGGATCAGTAATGTAATTTATGTACACAGTGACTGCACCAGCAGAATAGTGAGTGCAGCTCTGGAGTATAATACAGGAGGTAACTCAGGATCAGTAATGTAATGTATGTACACAGTGACTGCACCAGCAGAATAGTGAGTGCAGCTCTGGAGTATACTACAGGCGGTAACTCAGGATCAGTAATGTAATTTATGTACACAGTGACTGCACCAGCAGAATAGTGAGTGCAGCTCTGGAGTATAATACAGGCGGTAACTCAGGATCAGTAATGTAATTTATGTACACAGTGACTGCACCAGCAGAATAGTGAGTGCAGCTCTGGAGTATAATACAGGAGGTAACTCAGGATCAGTAATGTAATGTATGTACACAGTGACTGCACCAGCAGAATAGCGAGTGCAGCTCTGGAGTATAATACAGGAGGTAACTCAGGATCAGTAATGTATGTACACAGTGACTGCACCAGCAGAATAGTAAATGCAGCTCTGGAGTATAATACAGGAGGTAACTCAGGATCAGTAATGTAATGTATGTACACAGTGACTGCACCAGCAGAATAGTAAATGCAGCTCTGGAGTATACTACAGGCGGTAACTCAGGATCAGTAATGTAATGTATGTACACAGTGACTGCACCAGCAGAATAGTGAGTGCAGCTCTGGAGTATACTACAGGCGGTAACTCAGGATCAGTAATGTAATGTATGTACACAGTGACTGCACCAGCAGAATAGTGAGTGCAGCTCTGGAGTATACTACAGGCGGTAACTCAGGATCAGTAATGTAATGTATGTACACAGTGACTGCACCAGCAGAATAGTGAGTACAGCTCTGGAGTATAATACAGGAGGTAACTCAGGATCAGTAATGTATGTACACAGTGACTGCACCAGCAGAATAGTGAGTGCAGCTCTGGAGTATAATACAGGAGGTAACTCAGGATCAGTGCAGGATAAGTAATGTAATGTATGTACACAGTGACTGCACCAGCAGAATAGTGAATGCAGCTCTGGAGTATAATACAGGAGGTAACTCAGGATCAGTAATGTAATGTATGTACACAGTGACTGCACCAGCAGAATAGTGAGTGCAGCTCTGGAGTATACTACAGGCGGTAACTCAGGATCAGTAATGTAATGTATGTACACAGTGACTGCACCAGCAGAATAGTGAGTGCAGCTCTGGAGTATACTACAGGCGGTAACTCAGGATAAGTAATGTAATGTATGTACACAGTGACTGCACCAGCAGAATAGTGAATGCAGCTCTGGAGTATAATACAGGAGGTAACTCAGGATCAGTAATGTAATGTATGTACACAGTGACTGCACCAGCAGAATAGTGAGTGCAGCTCTGGAGTATTACACAGGCGGTAACTCAGGATCAGTAATGTAATTTATGTACACAGTGACTGCACCAGCAGAATAGTGAGTGCAGCTCTGGAGTATAATACAGGAGGTAACTCAGGATCAGTAATGTAATGTATGTACACAGTGACTGCACCAGCAGAATAGTGAGTGCAGCTCTGGAGTATTACACAGGCGGTAACTCAGGATCAGTAATGTAATTTATGTACACAGTGACTGCACCAGCAGAATAGTGAGTGCAGCTCTGGAGTATAATACAGGAGGTAACTCAGGATCAGTAATGTAATTTATGTACACAGTGACTGCACCAGCAGAATAGTGAGTGCAGCTCTGGAGTATAATACAGGAGGTAACTCAGGATCAGTAATGTAATGTATGTACACAGTGACTGCACCAGCAGAATAGTGAGTGCAGCTCTGGAGTATACTACAGGCGGTAACTCAGGATCAGTAATGTAATTTATGTACACAGTGACTGCACCAGCAGAATAGTGAGTACAGCTCTGGAGTATAATACAGGAGGTAACTCAGGATCAGTGCAGGATAAGTAATGTAATGTATGTACACAGTGACTGCACCAGCAGAATAGTGAATGCAGCTCTGGAGTATAATACAGGAGGTAACTCAGGATCAGTAACGTAATGTATGTACACAGTGACTGCACCAGCAGAATAGTGAGTGCAGCTCTGGAGTATACTACAGGCGGTAACTCAGGATCAGTAATGTAATGTATGTACACAGGGACTGCACCAGCAGAATAGTGAGTGCAGCTCTGGAGTATACTACAGGCGGTAACTCAGGATCAGTAATGTAATGTATGTACACAGTGACTGCACCAGCAGAATAGTGAATGCAGCTCTGGAGTATAATACAGGAGGTAACTCAGGATCAGTAATGTAATGTATGTACACAGTGACTGCACCAGCAGAATAGTGAGTGCAGCTCTGGAGTATACTACAGGCGGTAACTCAGGATCAGTAATGTATGTACACAGTGACTGCACCAGCAGAATAGTGAGTGCAGCTCTGGAGTATACTACAGGCGGTAACTCAGGATCAGTAATGTAATTTATGTACACAGTGACTGCACCAGCAGAATAGTGAGTGCAGCTCTGGAGTATAATACAGGAGGTAACTCAGGATCAGTAATGTATGTACACAGTGACTGCACCAGCAGAATAGCGAGTGCAGCTCTGGAGTATAATACAGGAGGTAACTCAGGATCAGTAATGTATGTACACAGTGACTGCAAGAGCAGAATAGTGAGTGCAGCTCTAGAATATATGTTTCTAGAGTGCAAATAATATAACATCAAGACATCTTGTGGAAGTTATTAGGATAATTTGATTTTCAATCAGACATTTTTAATAGCACAGTTTTTAGATGATTAAAGAGGATGTGTTTTTTTATAAAAAAAAAACCAGTATATGTGTATATTGGAGAGTACGGCTCACTCAGCAGCGCTTTAGGTCGGGACAGGAGGCGATTTAAACACAATGCCCAGGCTACTTTATTAAAACTTCATAAGGCCCTGTGCGCACGCTGCACATTTACCGCGGATTTTGCCTCGGATTTGCTGCAGAAAATGTGTCTAACATTGCTGCAGTCATTCCCCAGCAAATCCTATGGGTTTTAAAAAATGTTGTGCACACACTGCATTTTTTTATACCTACGGATTTACCTGTGGATTTTCCGCTGTGGAATTAATGAGCATGTTACTTCTTTTCCGCATGTACCTGCAGTTTTTACCATAGAGAATGGTAAAAATCAGCAGGGACCAACTTGCGGAAAATCTGCACAAAATCCGTGGCAAACCGCGGTAAAACTGCATGCAGATTTCGTTGTGGTTTTCGTTGTGGTTTTCGTGCGTTTTTTACCGCGGGTGCGGGATTCTTTAAGAGGGTCCGGTTTATTCTTAAGAAAAAGGCACTTTCTAGTGCGCACATGGCCTAACGGGAGCCACAAACAAGGAAAATAAACTGCATTTCTTTGCAGTAAAACAGAGTACACCGCTCTAAGGCTATGTGTCCACAGTAGAATGTTGCTGCGGATTTTTCTGCATGAAAATCCGCGACTTTCGCGGCAAATCCGCACCTTTTCTTTGCCGCGGATTTACCGCGGGATTGCCGCGGATTTTGATGCGGATTTTTTTTTCCCCCAATTCTATAGCCAAAATCCGGATCAAAATCCGCAACAATAATTGACATGCTGCAGATTTTTCTGGATCAAAATCCGCGGCAAATCCGCAGCATGGACACAGCATTTTCAAAATGCCATTGAAATGGCTTGGAAGTTCCGCTGCTGCAGATTTTCGGAAAATCCGCGGCTTTTCCGTGAGAAATCCGAGGCAAAATCCGCGCATTTTCCGCAGCGTGGACACATAGATAAACAATTGCACTACTGTGTTAATCCATCATACTACTCCAAGCATGGAGACTTTACATTGTAGGTCTTAGGCTATGTTCGCACGTTGCGTTTTTTCCCGCGTTTCTGCAGCGTTTTTAGCTGCAGCGTTTTTGTGCCAAAACGCATGCGTTTTTGTTTTCCAGCAAAGTCTATGGGAAAAGATGAAATCCTGTCTGCACTTTGCTTTTTTTTCTGCAGCGTTTAATTTGCATGTTTGTGGTCAAAAACCATGCTGAAAAAGAAGCAGCATGTCAGTTGTTTTTGCCATTTCTGCAGCGTTTCCTTAACATTGGAGTCAATGAGAAATGTCAAAACGCAACCAAATGCAACTTTCCTGCGTTTTTCCTGCTTTTTACCTGCTTTTCCACTGCGT